>NW_021319813.1:986466-1001134 GCF_001605985.2 Dendrobium catenatum | reverse complement strand
AAAGCTTCATTTCAATCCTAAAACATAAATCCCAACACTTAGATTAAGTTGTGACACTTCCGGATGGTTCTGGAATCTCAAGGTGTCCCCTACCTCTCTTCCCTCGATTCTGTTAATAAATGTTCAATCTTGATCCATTCCCTCTTAATTTTCCAAAAATCCCATTCATTTTTGATATCACTCATAGAAAATCTAACAAAATTTCATCACTATTTTAATTGAGAGTTTTCATAGGGGACTCTATCTCCCTACGATGTAATTAACTATGAGGGTTTACGTTCGTAGGAGATTTGGAACCACACGCACCTGATTTCAAAATTAATCTTTTTAAAATCTTCTTATATTTCTTTGTTTCTTTGGGAAAAGATTAAAGAATGATCGTCATTATTACATTAGAAGAATTATCATTGAAAAGTGTCATCTTCCTTTGGGGATATACATCCTTCTTTGATAAGGCTTTGGATGTGAATCCGACGATCATACTTCTTGAATATCATAACTGGATATTTAGTTGAACTTTACCTTGTTCCCTCGGGGCCATGCAAAGTTCTCCTTAGAATCTGGTCATGATATTCAAGATGAGTTTCACAATTCTAAGTCTGAACACCGTTATGAAATTTTATTTTCGTCCTTTGGAGTGGTATACCTTTTCTACCGAGTTGATTCGACTCTAGAATTAGAATTCAATCTAAACTTTAAAATTCCCAAAGAAAACTAATATTTTTCAAAACCTGTTTTCAAAATTCCACCAACACTTATCTGTAAAATGATTTTTTTTTTTAGTTGATAGAAGACCAAGTGGAGTTGATACACTAGATTTTAGGTAAGACTATTTATGCTCTAGCTTTTAAGGTCACGGTTGGTCACAATCCTGTGAAATAATATTGGGAGTGGATTAAAAAATTGAAACTTAATATTCATATGGAAAATTTTTTGTGGAGAATATTCTACAATGCCTTTTATACTTTTCAATTCTAGTTCAAAGGAAATTAAAATATAATAATTCTTGTCCAAGAGGCTATTTGAAGATAAAGGATTATGAGCATGTGGTAGTAGATTATTTGAAATTGGCTCAGATAATTCAGATTTTGAATAAATGGGACTTTGATATTCTAGTTTTTTGCTTCCTTCCAATCAATTTTTTATGCGAGGATATACTACAAAGCAGTATTTCTATCATGGAAGTTGAGAAGCAAAGGAGTTTATGGTGGAAATGAATATTGTAGTTTGTTTATTGCTTCTAACATGGTTAATTTTGCTTCTATCTTTTATTTTGCAAGTTGTGTTAATTTAAAATTTGGCATTTGGGATATTAATTAGTCATACTGGTTGTTGAAGAATTCTTGGCATCCTCCTCCTCTCGATTGGATCAAAGTGAACATTGGTGTGTATTTGCTTTCATTATATAAGGCCAATTTTTGATGTATTTTCAGATATCATAGAGGGAGATTCTTGCTTGCATTTGAATTTAGTGGGCTTCATTGGGATGTAGGCCAATTGGAGTTGATAGTTGTTCATTTCTTGAGCTGATTCTTGAAGACGTGGATGTTAAAGTATAAAGGGATCATAGTTGAAGGTGATAATGCTAATTTCATCAAGCTTCTTCAAAGTAGTTCTGAATTTCAAAGGGTGACATTATTTATAATCAATTGGAGGATCTTATTTATCTTATATATTTTAATTATTTTATTTTTAATTGTGTAGATAGGGGAAAAAACTTAAAAAAACCAAGAGAGGAGAGAGGAGGTCCACAAAAAGAGGAAGGATTTTGAAGAACTTTTTGGGTGCCAACATTGAAGATGGAAGAAGGTGGCCGGTCATCCTTGGATGACCGAAACACCTCAAACTTATTATCTGTCGTGTGTCCAACTCTGTTGGATTCAAAAGGTAGATTTTCATTAAATCATAACATTTCTCGTAATTTCATGAACTCTCCTCTGATAATCAGAGAGGGAGGTTTGGTATCCTTGAAGAAGATTGTACCAGAGTCAGGAAAAGGAAAAGAAATTATTTCTGACTTCAACAGTAATTCATTCTCAAATAGGTCGGTTTTTTTCCCTAAACCTAATGATATGGAAGCTTCTTCTTTGGGTTGCAAGGATATTAATCCTTTGATGAATGATGTTGGTATTGGTAATTCTTCATCTGGAATGGATAGTTCTAATGTGTGGATTAAAAAAACAAAAATTAAAATTAATTTCAATGGAGTTTTTGATGGAAATGAGGATGTTAATGTTGTCAAACTTGATGTGGAAAATGAAAAAGCCAATGTTTAAGTTCGGAGAAATTCATTGGTGGTAAAGATTCTGTGTAAGAACTTGCCTTTTTCAATATGTTCTCTTGAATTAAGGAAGCAATGGACTAAATTTGAAGGGTTTCATATAACATCTCTTGGTTTGGATTGGCTTTTGTGTTCTTTTCAATCCTTGGAAGCAATGGAGGAAGTTATTAATGGAGGACATTGGTATGTTGGGAGATTTGTCATTGGTTTAGATAGATGGTCTCCTAACTTCTCTCCTATTTCCAAGGATGGGATTTCTTCTGCCATTTGGGTTCATCTACCTCATTTGCCTCTACATTACTGGGATGAAACCAATATTACTAGAATAGTTTCTATAATTGGGACTCCTTTATTATTAGATGGCAATATGTTTAGATGGGTAAGAAGGGAATTTTCTAGAGCTTGTGTTTGTATTAAATTAAATTCTAAGCTTCCTTGTGGCATTTGAGTTGAAGGTCTTAATGGAAGGTTTTTTCAAAGATTTGAATATAAAAACATTTCATCTCTTTATTTCAAATGTGGAAGGATTGGACATAAAGATTCTATATGTCCAAATGTCCCTAATTCACTGAATATGGTTGATAACGAAGTTGCTAAAGGTTCTTTTCAAGTTGATAATAACTCTCATGGGCCTTGGATGCATGTAAAGTTTAAAAATAGAAGAAGGCAAAAAACTTTATTTGTTGAGAAGAAATCTGATTTTCTCTCTAAGAGTAATCATGTTAAGATGAATTATGGTAGGAATCTTGAAGTAATTAAGGAAAATGTTGCTCATATTGTATCTGATAAGATTACATCAGATCTTGAAGATGCCAATAAATACAGTGCTCTATCTCCTGAAGGAAATAATATTATGGAGGTTGAATTTGATTTTGTTAACTATGTTAACTTGGAGAAAATTTTAATTGAATAAGCTATATGTAAGTCCGTTCAATTTCTGGATAATAATATGAAGGAGTTTATTCATAACTCTGTTCAAAATTTAGAAATTGAACCAACACAAATCCTGGATGGAGTTAACGAAGTTGGTAATGCTAAGTCAACATTTGTAGCTGGAATAATAGAAGTTCAAAATTCAGAAGTTGTACCAGCACGAATCCTGGATGGAGATGAGGAAGCTGTTAATGCTGAGTCAGCATCTGCTGCTGGAATAACAGAAGTTCAAATTTCAAATTTTGAATTCATAGCTGCTCAAATTTAGGAGATAGAAGAGGATGCTATTACGGATAATTTTGGTTCTGAACAAAATGTTGATATCCCTTCAGCCTATACCATGGAATTTGGTGTAACTGAAGTTCCTTTAGACGGTGCTGGAGAAATTAATGGAAATATTGTTGTTAATGAAACTGAATTTGTTACTCCTCCCTCTGAGGTAAATTTGAATTTTAAAAAGGCTGTGTTAGTCAAAGGGATAATGTCTTCTATTGATTATTATTCTTGTTATAAGCACAAACTCTTCAAAGAGCTACAAACATTAGGACCGATTGAAGATTATCCTCGTAGAAGAAAGGCAGATCTCAGTTCAAAAATAAAAAAAGAGGGGTTTCTCCCCTTTTGCTCTTTAATGATTTCTCATTCTTACATTGGAAACAACATCACGGAACTTCTCAGGAGATACTTGATGATGCAAATTATGATCAAAGAGTATCTCAAATTACTTGTTCTGGATCATGGTCTCGGATTTTGGAAGCGGCACCTAAGGAATCTTTTGGATGTATTCTTAGGAGATTTTTGGTTATTAGCGAATACTTGTAATTTCTTTCTAAAGTTTTTCAGTTTAGATTGCTCTATGTTTGTACCTTGTTTGTTTTCTAAGTTTATTCTAATTGATTATGGAATTGATATTAGGTCCTATTTTTTAACCGGTTGGGAACTCTGGGATACTAATCAACCTTACAGGTTGTTTTTTTATATTTGGTATTCCCTCCACCCCAAGGGTTTTAAAATAGGAAATAGTGGGTCTCATTTCATCTATGGTAAGTTTAGTTTAACAAATAGGCTTTCAATAAGGTTTATTTCCCTGTTGGATAAAGAAACCATTATTTTTTTTCTTTGGTTCTAGTTTGTACTAGGTTGTTCTTTCTTTCCTTTTTAATGCAATATTGAATTTCTTCAAAAAAAAAAAAAAAAGATAGGGGTTGTAATAAGTTAGCTGATTTTTATACTAACATTGCTCTTAGCAATGATTTTTCTTAGGGATGATTTTAGTTTGAGCAGTATTCCTCATTTTTTATTTTGTTAAAGGAGTAATGTGATTCTACTAGTAGGTTGTAATAGTTTCTTTTTATATTATTGCTTTTACGTCCTTTAAAAAAATAAGACAAACCAAAAATAGATAATAAAATACAATTACAAACACAAAAAAATATACATAGTCGCATTTAAGAGACTTGAAATTTTTCAAGCATGAATATCAATAACACCCAATCTGGTTCTTAATATTCTAAAAGTTTCAAAAACTAAGGATTTTGTGAAAATATCTGCAAGTTGATGTTTAGTAGCTATATGATGTAGCTCAATTTATCCTTTAATAACAGGGACTCAAATGAAGTGATGTCTTATTTCTACATGCTTAGTCTTGGAGTATTGGATGGGATTTTTTCAAAAACAAATGACACTTGTATTATTGTAGAAAATTAGAATAGTACCAATTGGAAAACCTAAATTCATAAGTTGTTATTTTAACCAAAGAACCTATGCCATACAACTTCGTAAGGCTTTATATTATGCTTCAGTAGTAGAAAGGGCAACATAATTCTATTTTCTACTAGACCAAGAAAGTAAAGAGTTTCTAATAAATTAAAAAGTTCTAAAAGTATTTTTTTCTTATCAATCTTACATCCTGTAAAATCTAAATCAGAATATCTAATAATTTCAAAAGAAGTGTTTTGCATAGGATACCAAATCCCTAAGTTTTGAGTTCCTAAACGATATCTCAAAATTCTTTTAACAAAAATCAAATTGGATTCTTTTTTATCATCTAAAAATCTAGCATAAAGATAAACACTAAACACGATATCATGTATGCTAGAAGTTAAATAAAGTAATGATCCAATTATCCCTCTAAATTTCTTTTAATCAACATATTTGCCTTTCGTGTCCATATCTAACTAAACTAAGAAACTCATGGGAGTACTTATTAGTTCAACTTCATCCATTTCATACTTCTTAAGAATGTCCTTAATGTTTTTTGACTGACTAAGAAATGTGTCATCATCTTTCTACTTTATGCTAAAACCAAGAAAGTAACTCAAGTCTCCCATTATACTCATTTTGAATTCCTTACTCTTTCTTTTTTTTTTGAAAAGTCATCATAAAGAATTTTCTTAGATAATCTAAACAATATATCATTAACATAAATTTGAACAATGAGAATGTTATCTCTTACCTTTTTATGAAGAGAATGGTGTTCATGCTCCCTTTAATTAAATATCTTTCTAATAGGATTATGCTTAGCCTTTCATACCATGCCTTAGGTGCATGTTTTTGTCTAAACAGTGACTTATTCAACTAAAATATATGATTAGGAAATTATGAATTTTTAAAACCTAGATGTTACTCAACATAAATATCTTCTTTTATCAACCCAATAAGAAAGGCACTTTAAGATCCATTTCAAATAATTTAAATCCTTTAAAACATATAAATGCTAGAAGCACCCTTATTACTTC
Organism: Dendrobium catenatum; assembly: GCF_001605985.2. Classification (NCBI taxonomy): domain Eukaryota; kingdom Viridiplantae; phylum Streptophyta; class Magnoliopsida; order Asparagales; family Orchidaceae; genus Dendrobium; species Dendrobium catenatum. The sequence continues at coordinate 995,182 of NW_021319813.1, read as the reverse complement.
AAGTCTGGCTACAAAGGTAAAAGTCTCCTCAAAATTATTCTCTTCTATTTAATTGTACCCCTTGGCTACCGATCTTGCCTTATTTCTAACCATTACACCTAAATCAATCATCTTATTTTTGAAAACCCACTTAGTTCTAACAACACTTTCATTTTTACCAACTCCCAAATATCATTTCTACTAAATTGATTCAACTCTTCTTTCATAGCTAGAATCCAAAATTTATCAAAAAGTGCTTGATTTATATTAGTGGGTTCAATCATTGAAATAAATATTGGGTGGTTCACTTCTTTGCTAAGTCTATGCCTAATTCTATCACCTTCACTCAGGTCTCCTAAAATCTATTCTTTAGGATGACTTTTAGAATATTTTCATTCTCTAGGCAATGTATTTTTTATTCCAACCCTTTCTTCGAGATTTACATTTTCAATTTCTTAGGTAATTTCTTCAACATCTTCTTCTTCTAACCTACACCCTTCTAGAAATATTAGATTCATCAAAAACTACATGAGTGGTCTCCTCTACTATCAATACCATTTTGTTAAAAACTCTATAAGATTTTCCAACACTTGAATTTATTAAAAAAAATTCCCTTATCATATTTAGGATCAAATTTTCCTAAAAGAGTTTTGCCATTATTATGAATGGACACTTTACATCCAAAGACATGTAGATATGAGAGGTTGGATGTCCTTCCCTTAAGTTCATTGGGTATCTTATTTAACTTAGATCTAATGTTCACCTTATTCATAACATAATAAGTTGTTTTAACCACTTTAGCCCTAAAATATTTTGGAAGTGAGTATTTAGATAACATGGCTCTTGTAGATTCTACCAAAGTTTTATTCTTTCTTTCAATAACCCCATTATGTTGAAGGGTCCTATGAGCTAAGATATTGTGATCTATCCCTTTCTCTTTATAGAAAACTTTAAATTTTTTATTTTCAAATTCTCTACCATGGTCACTATGATTACAAGAATTTCCCAACCTAACTTCATTTGAATCCAAGTAAAAGAAATTATAAAATTATCAAATTATTCACTCTTATGTGATAAAAATTTAATCTAAGTGAACCTAAAATAATCATCAATAATCACATACTCAAAAACCTTCCCTCCTAGACGTACAATGCTAACATGTCAAAAGAGATCCATGTAAATGACTTCTAAAGGTTTGCTAGTTCGAAGATCTTTAATTAAATTAAAGGATGACTTGATTTGTTTCCTTAATTAAAATACATAACATAGGTGATCCTTAGTGAAGTCTAATTTGTGTATGCCTCTAATCAATTCCTTTTGGGTAATATTTCTATGATTTTTCATGCTTGCATGACAAAACCTTCTATATCATAACTAAGATTATCAGCAATAGTATTTAGATAAAAAGTATTAGAATATTAAACATAATTTAAATCAAGCATATAAACTTGATTTAGCATTTCTCCATGCAACACATCAACTCCATATTGGCTTATAATGCAGCTTATAGGAAAAAACATTATGTTAAAAATCTTATCACAAAGTTGATTAATCCTTAGCAAGTTATATTTTAAACTTTCTACCAATAAAATATTTTCAATCAAAAAATTTACTATTTTCTTATTAGAAAATTAAATAGTTTAGATTGCAAAGATTGTAAAGTTATTCCGAGTGAAAATTTATGTACCCAACATCGATTATTAGTTTTGGACTTTAAGATAAAGGGGTATAAAATAAAAAATAAAGTAAAACAATTTTCTAGGATTAAATGGGGATATTTAAAGAATATTAACAAAAATATTTTTGGAAATAAGATTTTAGATCTTAAGATTTTGTCTGTGCATGAGGATGCTAATATTATGTGGGAAAAAGTGAATAGTGATATTAAGAATATTGCAAAAGATGTCCTTGGAGTATCAAAGGGAAAAGCTCCCAATAGTAAAAATAGTTGGTGGTGGAATCCTAATGTGCAAGAAAAAATTAAAAATAAGAAGCTTTGTTATAAAAACTGGTTTAATTTTAAAAATTCCGATAATTGGGAAATATATAAAATTGCTCGTAAGGATGCTAAGAAAGCCACATGCGATGCAAAGACATTAGCTTTTAGTGATTTATATAATAGATTAGATACTAAAGAAGGAGAAAGATATATGTATAAGTTAGCCAAACAAAGAGATAGGAGTAGTAAGGATTTAGTTCAAGTGAAGTGTATTAAAGATGAAGATCAAAAAATACTTTTCTTAGAAGATGATATTCAACAAAGATGGATGAGATATTTTGCTAAACTTTTTAATGAAGATTGTGAAAATAAGATTGACTATAGTGACCTTAGCACCCTAGATGAAAATAAAGATTTATGTTTTTATCGGCATATTAGTAAAACTGAAATTAGAGAGGCTTTAAAGAAAATGAAGGGTGGAAAAGCTGTTGGACCTGATGATATCCCAATAGAGGTGTGGAAATGCTTAGGAGATGAAGGAATTTCATGGCTTACTAAACTTTTTAATACTATTTTGAAGACTAAAAAGATGCCAGATGAGTGGAGAATGAGTGTATTAATTCCTATTTTTAAGAATAAAGGTGATGCACAAGATTGTGCGAATTATAGAGGTATTAAGTTAATGTGTCATACTTTAAAACTATGGGAGCGAGTTATGGAGCATAGGTTGCGGCGTGATACTAATGTTTCTCAAAATCAATTTGGATTCATGCCGGGTAGGTCGACTATGGAAGCCATACATTTATTAAGAGGTTTGATGGAGAAATATAGAGAAAATAAGGAGGATCTACATATGATATTTATTGATTTAGAAAAAGCATATGATAAAGTTCCAAGAGAAGTGCTATGGAGAGTTCTTGAAAAGAAAGGAGTCAATAATGCTTATATTCAAATCATTAAAGATATGTATGCAGGAGCTATTACTTGTGTTCAAACACAAGGTGGATTGACCAAGTATTTCCCTATTTCGGTTGGGTTACATCAAGGATCAGCCTTAAGCCCATATCTATTTGCTTTAGTCATGGATGTTCTCACTAGACATTTGCAAGGTTTTAAAATTATTGTTAATGCTAAGATTATTAATATTATAATTGCATATGATCATCAAGTAAATTTGGATATGTGTTCAAAATTCTAATTTTGGAATGACTTAGAATAATCAATACAATGATACCTCTTGAAAAAATAATTTTTATTGGAAGAAATTTAAATAAACGTGTTGGTGGAGATGTAGAAGATTTTAAAAACATTTATGATAGTTAATAGGTTTAGAGTAGATAATTAAGGAAGTAGGACCATATTTGATTTTGTCACATAAAACGGCGGCCTTACGATGACCCGGTTAGGAGAGTAGAGGTATTAGATTTGACTTATGTTAAGAAAGGTAGGGGTAGACCTAAAAAGACTTGGTTAGAAAATATTAGGAATAACCTTTCTTTATTAGATTTAAACGAGAATTTGACTTTTAATAGGACACAATGGAGAAAAAGGATTCATGTAGCTGACCCCACGTAGTGGGATAAAGGCTTGATGATGTTGTTGTTGTTGTTGTTACCAATCATACCTGACCTTCACTCTTCTAGTGGTGTTATCTCTAAGTGTCACTTTTCCTCTAGTCCTAATCTCAAGCAATATAAATTAATTTACATCTCCAATCATATGTTTTGAATATCCGCTGTCCAGGTACCAAATGCTCTTATGAGATCTTGTATGAGAGCATTTCTATAAAATTATTAAATATTAAAATTGGGAACCCAAATAAATTTGGGTTCACCTCTTGACAATGATAATTCATATGTATGTTTGCTATGTTGTGATTGATGCATCTTAGGTCTCCGCACTAAATGGGTTTTACTATGAATAGTGTAAGTATGGGAAATATGCCCAACATGTCACATGAAAAATATTTAACTCCAGGAAATTGATTTACTAATCCACATGAGTTATAATATCTTTTCCTAGGTTTTGAAATTATACTCTTTTGGTTGGGATTGTAAAATTGTTTAAGTGTGGGAGGTGACTTATTTTCCTTAAAAGCTTTCAATTTTATTTGAAGATATGAGTTTGTACTTTCCAAAATCAAATTTTTTATCTTCAAATCATATTCCTTTAGACCAAATTCATTCATAAATTCTTTAAAATCATTTTTAAGATCAATATAAGATGTTTTCAATATATCATGATTCTTATTCAAATCATTAAATTCATCTAACAAAATCATGTGATTGCTATCTATGGTTGCATGATCATTCCTAAGATTTTCATGCTCTTTTTTCAAATTCAAATACTTGATACTAAGATTAACATGTAATTTTTTAATTTTCCTATATGCATTATGAATTTTCTTACAAACATCAAATAATTTATTATAGGATAGGTTACATAACTCCCCTTGATCTGAATGATCAAGTTTATCTTCCATTAAGAACAAATTTGTAATCTCCTCCTCTACTTCTATTTTTGAAGAGTCTAAAGCTAAGTCAGCCCAGAAAGCTCTTTATATTCTTTTCTTGCCTTTCCTAATATTTGTTTTCTCCTTAACTTTTCTCCTTGTTAGGATTAGATATGAAATTTGGGCACTCACTCTTTATATGTCAAGGATTTTTGTATTCATAATAAATGAAATTATTAGAAACTTTTGGATTCTTATTGAACTTGCCTTTATTCCAATGCTAACATCATTGTTGCTTTCTCTTAAGAAAACTTTTGAATTGCTTAGTCGTAAGTGCAATATCATCATCATCATCTGGCATTGATTGATCACTCTCTGAATCATCAACTTTTAAAGCTATATTTCTCTCTTTCCTTTTACCATCTACATTGATCTATCTTTGATTCACTTCTTACTTATAAGCAATCCAAGTAGATTATTAATAGAATATACATTCAGATCTTTAGACTCATTTATGGTAGTTATTTATGCATCATAAGCAGTAGGTAAACAACTTAAAATTTTTTTAAATTTGTATGCTCTCTACCTAAAACATGCAATGAGATAACAATATGAGTAAACCTTGTATACATATCAGAAATTGACTCATTTGATTTCATGTGAAATAGTTCATAGTTATGTAATAAAATATTTAACTTAGATTGTTTTACCTCTTTTGTTACTTCATAAGTTATGCAAATTTTATACCAGATTTCTTTTCTAATTTTGTAAGTAGAAACACATATATAATTCACAGATTTTAAAGCAAAAAAATTGTTTAAACATTTCATATTTAACTATGTTAAGTCTCTTTGTTCTAAAGTTCATTCAGTAAATGGTATTTCAATTCTAATGCCATCAACAATTCTAATAGGTCTAGTATAATCTTTCTATACTAATATCCACATGTGAAAGTCAACTGATTGCAAAAAAATAGTCATGCAAGTTTTCAAAAAATTAAAAGGAATGTTATCAAATATAGGTAGTCTAGTGATCAAATATCCTTCAACAGTATTCTGGTTTCTAAAATTAGCCATGATCATTTTTTCAAAAAGTAGTCTTGTTGATATTATCTACCTCATAACATATTTTAGAGATTTTAATGATAACAAACATATGGTTGGATGCTCTAATTTGTGTTCTAAGTATTTTAGGTATAATTAAGTGCAATGTAATTACTTATGGGATTTACATTACACAACTCAAGTTCAATCAAATGTTGAGATTAAAATGGACCAAGATGGACAACTTGAAGGACTTTATATTATCGTAGGAGTATGTTAGTAGTCAATTAATATTTACTTGCATGATTTGATTTGCTCACAATCTAAATATCTATTAATTATATATTAATCTTGATATAGAAATCTATAAGATTTATTTATTAAATAAATTTTATAACCTTCATTGATTACTTAATTATTATCAAATAGGGAAAGTTATCTGATTAGAGAAATTAAAGGTAATAAGCTTATATGAAAAAACTTTAATTATGTATTTATTTTAAACTGGCTTATTTCACATATATTTATTAATGTATGATTAATTATATATATTACATAATATTATTATATTAATATTCTATATATCTTTAAATATTTTAAAATATGAATGAGTTTTTATTTTACTGAATATGATATTATTTTGTTAGAAACGTGGTCAAATTTTATTGCGTTAGATTGCTTAGATTTTGTAAATAGAAATTGATAGGTTATATGAATCATTTGAATTTTATTTAAATTTATAATGAATTTCCAAAAATTATCTGTTTTAAATATAATCTGCTGCTAGCCATTTTTGCCCTATTTTGGATGCAAGTGAAGACTTTTTGACCTTCCCATGTGGCTAGCCATTTTATAGCTGTTTGAATCTCATATATATTTAATATACTTGAATTCTTGATCAAATATAATATTATTAGTTGATAAAATAATATTAGTTTAATAGTTTTATTTAAATTTAGCTTTACTTATCCTTTCCCTTTAAATACCTCTCTTCTTCTTCAAGTAAGGGCTGCTAAAAAAAAGGAAAATATCCAATAATTCTTTCATTCCTCCTTTCCTCTTTAAATGCTAAATCTTGAGAGGAGAAACTTTGATTTTTATTCCAAGAGCTCTTTTCATTTCCAATATTGAAATTGTTGCTGGAAAGCTTCAACACACAAATCCGAGTAACATCTTTTAGAGTTCTTAAGTTTTCTTTCCTTCTCTAAATCTTTACTTACTATTTTCTTAGCTTTCACAATATATTTCTTTCTTGAAAATATTTATTTTATGGTGAAATACTTGTTGGAAATTTTATATTCAAGATTTCTATATTTCAACTTTTAAATCCATAAAGTTTAGCAAAGTAAGTATTTTTATTTCATTAAGGTGGCATAGATTTACATTTATAATCTAATTAATTTTGTTTGATTTGAAGAGTTAATGTTTAAATCAACAAGAATATATTTTTTATTTAAAATATTATTCTTATTTTAAATAAAATATAAATCTATCTTAAAGTGAGCAAATTTAATATTTCATTTGCAAGTAGTGAGGTGATTAAAATTAATTTGTAAGATCATCTCAAATATTGTGGATATTTTATTTCAAGATAATTTGGGATTGTATTATTTACATAAAATTGTATTTTTCCTTTTTTGATCTAAGTCATTTGGCTTACTGAAGTTTTAATTGTAATTAGATTGGGTTGTACTCATCTGTGTAGGAGAGTACTTAGGTTGTAAAGAACTTCTTTGATTTAAAGAACTGAGGTTTGCAAAGAAAACATGGGATTAGTGAATTCTAGCCTAAGAGTTGGCTAGCATGGATGTAGGTTGGATAGGAATCCGGGCTAAACCACGTAAGAATATTGTGACTCTTATTTTCATTTCTTGCATTTATTTCTATTTGATTTTTCATAAACATTGTGTGTTTACTTACTCTTTTCAAAATTTCTTTAAAATCATTTTATTTTTTTCTTTTAAAAAAATTAAAAAACCCTAATTCACCCCTCGCCTGCACTTGGGGTGCCATAGTCATCCAACAATTGGACAATCCACTCATCATCCTTGGCTCTTTTTATTTTGGCTTAACATCCTAGAGTAGATCCACTTATAAACTATGGAACAAGGTTTTCCTAAGGGTTCACTTTTCGAAGGACAATCCACTCATCATCCTTCATTGTTAGATAATGTTCCTTTTGATTATTGCAAAAATAGAATTAGTACATTTTTAAGAGGGCAAGACTCTCGTATGTGGCATATGCTTGCACACCAATACCGTACACCCACTAAAGAAATTAATGGAATTAAAATTGAAAAACTTTTTGATGAATGGAATGCATTAGAGAGGGAATTAGATGAGTTAAATGCTAGGGTGTATAATACTTTACATTGTGCACTTCTTCGAGATGATTACATGAAAATTTCTATGTTAAATTCAGCAAAAGAAATTTGGGACAAATTAATTATAACTTAAGAAGGTACTAGTGAGGTTAGAGATGCTCACATAAATAGGCTTGTTCATGAATATGAATTATTTCATATGTCTCCTTATGAAACTATTTCTGATATGTATACAAGGTTTATGGAAATAATTAATACATTACATTATCTTGGAAGAATATATAAGAATCAAAACTTAGTCTATAAGATTCTTAGATTCCTTCCCAAAGAATGCGATGCTAAAGTAACTCCAATTAGTGATGTTAAGACAGTTGCTATTTGCATGCATTACATTTTTGGCAACTTATAAAGTTTTGATGATTTCAAACATTATTGTTCAAATGTGTAGTTATCTCCTAACAATAATTTTGGAAGAATTGTATTTGCTCTTGTGTGTACTAACATTTCAGGGAAAGAACTCCAGACTACAAGGCTTCAAATTAAAATCAGCATGAGATACCTTGAAATTTTTGAAGCTTGCACTTTGCTTAGAAATCAAATTGAAAGGGAGTGATTGTAACTTGAGTAAATAAAAACATGCACACACAAATAAGGAGATCATATTAAATATTTGTGTTGATCGTACAGGACGATTTTCGTTCGTACTGGACGATCAGACAGTTATCTCCTACAGAGCATTTGGAACGAATAGGAACTTGCTCTAAAAATTTTTTCTAAGTCCTATTCGTCCAGGACGAAATTAATAAAATTTTCGTCCAGACAAAATTAATTATCGTACAGTACGATTTGCTCTCTGTAAAATTTTCGTCCAGACAAAATTAATTATCGTACAGTACGATTTGCTCTCTGTAAAATTTTCGTCCAGACGAAATTAATTATCGTACAGTACGATTGGCTCTCTGGAAAAGTTTCATCCAGA
>NW_021319813.1:965161-972858 GCF_001605985.2 Dendrobium catenatum | reverse complement strand
GATCTGGTCTCTGGAAAATTTTCATCCTGACGAAATAATTTATCGTACAGGACGATCAGTCCTCTATAAAAATTTCATCCAGATGAATTAATTTTCGTCCAAACGATTAACCGACTTAGGACAGTTTTCAGCAGTTTCTAGAATCGACCTTGTAATAACCGTTCGTACTGGACGAACCTAGTTCGTACAGGACGATCAGCTGTACGAAGACATTTCGTACACATATTCAAATAGGGTCGTTTCAGATCGTTTAAGTAAAATCGTCCAGGACGATCCAGAATCGTACCGGACGATCCACTGCGTACAGAATTGAAAACTTGCAGTTTTTGGGCGGTTTTTCTTGTCTTTTGTATAAATAGTCCAAATTAGACTGCCACCCAATCTTTTTGTCATTTGATCTTCGTGCCTCTTGAGATAATAGCCAAGGAGAGAGTTGAAGAGAGCATTCAAGGGAGGATTCCTACCATTGGAGCGAGAAGGCTTCACTTGGATTGCTAAGGTAAGAGTCTCTACTTGTGAAATTGGATTTCTTCACTCTTTTTCTTTCTTCCTTCTAGATTCTTGTGAGAAGATCTGTCAAGGAGATCCGGTTCTCTGCCGACACTTGGAGAGTGTGAAAGGACGAAGGGTTCTCTGCCCACACTAGGAGAGTGTGAAAGGACGAAGGGTTCTCTGCCCACACTAGGAGAGTGTGAAAGGACGAAGGGTTCTCTGCCCACACTAGGAGAGTGTGAAAGGACGACGGTTCTCTACCAACACTGGGTATTGTGTAAAAGGATGGACGGTTCTCTGCCGCACCGGGGAGTGGTGAAAAGAGTGTGTTGTAAAGGCTTCTCCGTCTTGCTGTGGGTGCAAAAGGAGAGTCACTATTGGTATTAGTGCAATACTCAGAGGGTGCCTCTGGGGAGTGGATGTAGGTCTGGTTATAGACCGAACCACTATAAATCTGGTGTCATTTACTTTACTGTTTTTACATTTCCGCACTTTCTATTTCAGTTTTAAAAACTCTGTGGTTGAAAAATCTTTTTCTACAAAATTAAAAAGGGGTCTTAAATTTTAATTTTTTAAACTACCAATTCACCCCCCCCTCTTGGTAGCCTTGGGACACTCACTTAGGCTTAACAACCTAATTACTAGACTCAACAAGTGAGGCTAAAGATTTTTCTTCCTATCCACTTGATCAACTTTTGGGTTCTTTGATAGCACATGAACATATTATAGCTTAATGGGATAAATTGGATAGCCCTTCTAAGAAAGAGAAAGAGAGAGCTTGGTAGCCTTGGGACACTCACTTAGGCTTAACAACCTAATTACTAGACTCAACAAGTGAGGCTAAAGATTTTTCTTCCTATCCACTTGATCAACTTTTGGGTTCTTTGATAGCACATGAACATATTATAGCTTAATGGGATAAATTGGATAGCCCTTCTAAGAAAGAGAAAGAGAGAGGTAAAACTATTGCCTTATAAGTTGATGATAATGATGAACCTAGTTCATTAAGCTCTAATGAAGATAGCAATGAAGTGGCCATGCTTTCAAGAAGACTTGGAAGCTTACTAAGGAAAAAAAATCAAATGTATAAGAAATCCAAAAATAAAAAATTTCAAACTAATAAATTTCCTGCAGGAGAAGGGATTATATGTTACCATCGCAAGAAGCCTGGACATATCAGAGGAGATTGTCCAGATCTTATTGATTCAAAGAAGAAAGAGATGGATGTAGAGAGAAAGAGGGACAAGAAAGAAAATAAGCATTTCAAGAAGAAGAAGAAGAAGGCTCTGTGGGACAACCAAGATTCAGATGAATCAAGTTTATCAGATGAAGAGGTGAACATTTTCCATATGGTGGGAGGAGAATCAGATCATGATTCTCAAAAGGTATCTAATGATATTTCTTATGAAGAATTATATGATGCTTTTAATGAATTAGTTATTGAATATAAAAAATTAAAAAGAAAATATAATGTTTTAGAAAAAGAGCATAAAAATTTTGATATGCATTTTAATGATTTAAAAAATAAATGTGATGATTTGAAAAATAAAAATAGTTCTTTATTAGATCATTCTTTACTTGTTTGTAAACTTGAAAGAGAAAATATTCTATTAAAAGCAAGATTAGATTTATGCATAAAAACACATGTTTATTATGAAGCTCCAACAAGTTCAACATCAAATAAAAATTCTTCATATATGTCACATACACATCATGCTAAGCCATATGCAAATACCAATATTTGGTGTAATTATTATGATAGAAAAGGAAATATCAAATTTGATTGCTTTGCTCGTAGATCACAAAATGCTAAACAATTATCTTTTGTATGGGTTCCAAAAAATACAAGCACTTCAACTACCATAAATAATAGATATTATACTTCTCATTTAGAATGTGGACCCAACATTTGGGTTCCAAAAGTTAACAATTGATTTTCTTTTGTAGGAATGCCTTCAAAGTAAAATCAACGAAGGCATGTGGTACTTGGACAGTGGATGTCAAGACATATGACATGCGATAAAGCAAAATTTTCTACATTAGAATCAAGTGATGGAGGATATGTCACATATGGAGATAATGCAAAGGGAAAGATTATTGGCATTGGATTCATATGAAAGAACTCTATCACTTTAGAAAAAGTCTTATTTGTTTCAGGTTTAAATTATGACTTAATATTAATTAGTCAATTATGTGATAAAGGTTTGAATGTTTCTTTTTATGCTTCATATTGTATTATTAGAAATAATGAAACTATTTTGCTTATAGGAAATAGACATAAAAATATTTATGTAATTGATTTAGAGAATAAAAATGATGTTAATTTAAATTTATTTTGCATGAAATCTATAAATGATGATGCTTGGTTATGGCATAGAAGGCTATGTCATGCCAATATCCACACTTTAAATAAAATTTCTAAACTTGATTTAGTAGTTGGTTTACCAAAAATTAATTTGATGATTTAATTATGTATGTGATATATGTATTCATGGTAAACATATGAAAAGTTTATTCAAGAGTAAAAATATAGTTTCTACGGTAGACCTTTATAATTATTACACATGGATTTATTTAGGCTAATTAACACAACTAGTTTAGGTGGTAAAAATTATTAATTTGTTATTGCAGATGATTATTCAAGATACACTAGGGTATTATTCTTAGCTAATACAAATAATGCATTTAATGATTTTAGAAAAGTTTCTAAGTATATTCAAAGAGAATAAGGTTATTTGATTCATAGAATTCAAACGGATCACGGTGGAGAAGTTGAAAACAAATCATTTGAAAATTATTATGATGAAAATAGAATTAGGAATAATTTTTCAACTCCCAGGACTGCTCAACAAAATGGTGTAGTTGAAAGAAAGAATCGTACTTTGGTAGAATTAACAAGATCAATGTTTGATGAGTATGAACTTCCAAAGTATTTTTGGACAGAAGCAATAAACGCTGCATATTATGTTACAAATTTGAGTTTATTTAAGACCAATTCTTAAAAAGATCCCTTATGAAATATTTTTTGGAAATAAACCTAAGATTAGTCATTTACATATTTTTTGGATGTAAGTGTTTTATTTAAATATTGATAAGGATCCTTTAGGTAAATTTGATAGTAAGTTTGATGATGGTATATTCTTAGGATATTCAATTTTTGGAAAATCTTTTAGAGTTTTTAATAAGAGAAAATTAATTGTTGAAGAATTCGTTAATGTAAATTTTGATGAAAACCCTATAAATTTAATAAAAAATGATTTGAATGATGATGATATTAAAAATATATAAAAAAATTAATTTTGAAGAAAAGGAGGATGACACATTGCCTAAAGAATGGAGATATAATAGAAATAATCATCCAAAAGAGTTAATAATTGGTGATCCTTCCCAAGGTGTTAAGACTAGGAACAACCTTAGGGATGAGGTAGAACATTCTGCATTTCTATCAAAAATTTAACCTAAAAATATAGGGGAAGCTTTAAAAGATAATTTTTGGATAATTGCTATGGAAGAGGAACTTAACCAATTTATAAGAAAAGAAGTTTAGGAGTTAGTCACAAGACCTCATAATAAAAATATAATTGGAACTAAATGGGTTTATAAAAATAAACTAGATGGCTCAGGAAGTATTATTAGAAATAAAGTTAGATTAGTTGCACAAGGGTACACACAAATAGAAGGAATAGACTTTAAAGAATCTTTTGCATCCATAGCAAGACTAAAAGCCATTAGATTACTCCTTGCCTTTGCTTGTTTTAAGGAGTTTAAACTTTTTCAAATGGATGTCAAAAGTGTATTTTTTGAATGGATATATTGATCAAGATGTTTTTGTAGAATAACCGCCAGGTTTTGAAAGCATTAATTTTCCTAACCATGTATATAAATTAAAGAAAACTTTATATGGTTTAAAACAGGCTCCATGTGCTTGGTATGATAAGTTAAGTAATTTTTTAATTGAACATAATTTTAGAAAAGGTAAGATAGATACAACTCTTTTTATCAAAAAAAATTGGAGATGATTTGATTATTATACAGATTTATGTTGATGATATATTATTTGGAAGTACAAATAAAAGTTCATGTCATGAGTTTTCCTCTTTAATGTCAAAAGAATTTGAAATGAGTATGATGGGAGAACTCACCTTCTCGTAGGACTTCAATTAAAACAATAAGAGTCTGGCACATTTATATGTCAAACCAAGTATATAAATGAATTATTAAAAAATTTTGATATGAAGAGATTCAAATTGAGTAAAACTCTTATAAGTCCATCAACTAGACTTGATTTAGATGAATCAAGAAAAATAATAGATCAAAAACTTTATAGGAGTATGATAGGTTCACTTTTGTATCTTACTGCTAGTCGACCTGATATTATGTTTGTTGTATGTTTATGTGCAAGATTTCAAACTAATCCTAAGGAATCACACTTAATAACAGTTAAGAGAATATTTCACTATTTGATTGGAACTCATAAGTTAGACTTATGGTATCCTAAAAATTTATTATCATGTAATTTAGTTGCATATTCTAATGCAGACTATGATGGTTACAAAGTTAATAGAAAAAGTACATCTGGAACCTGTCAATTTTTAGGATCATCACTTATTTTTTGGTCTTCTAGAGAACAAAATTTAGTCTCTTTATCCACTACTGAAGCTGAGTACATAGCCGCAGGTAGTTGTGTTGCTCAAGTTTTATGGCTAAAGCAACAAATAGAAGATTTTGAAATTAAGCTTAAAAATATTCCCATTAAATGTGATAATACAAGTGCTATAAGTTTAACAAAAAATCCTATACAACATTCACGAACTAAACACATAGAGATTAGACACCATTTTATTAGATATCATGTTAATAAAGGTGATGTGAATATAGAATTTGTAAACACAGATTCTCAAATAGCTGATATCTTTACAAAACCTTTAGCTAAAAAGAGATTTTGCATGTTAAGATGTATGCTTGGGATGTTAGATCCTAACATTTAAATTTCTTTTATATGTTTAATTATTCTTTTGAATTTTTCAAAGGGGGAGAAGAACTATATATATAAGTCATAATTCATTTTATATACATATATTTAGGGAGAGAATTATTCACATATTTCTCAATTGTCAAATATATTTTTCTAATACTTAAAAGTTATGATAAAAGGAAGATCACCTCAAATAGCATCACCTCAAATAATGTGGATATTTTATTGCAAGATAATTTGGGATTGTATTATTTACATAAAATTATATTTTTCATTTTTTTGATCTAAGTCATTTGGCTTAGTGAAGTTTTAATTGTAATTAGATTGGGTTGTACTCGCCTGTATAAGAGAGTACTTAGGTTGTAAAGAACTTCTTTGGTTTAAAGAAGTCAGGTTTGCAAAGCAAACCTGGGATTAGTGAATTCTAGCCCGAGTGTTGGCTAGCATGGACATAGGTCGGATTGGAATCCGGGCCGAACCACATAAAAATATTGTGCCTCTTATTTTAATTTATTGCATTTATTTCTCTGTCTTTTTCAAAAACATAGTGTGATTACTTACTCTTTTCAAAATTGCTTTAAAATTATTTTAATTTTCTTCTTTTAATAAAAATTTTAAGAACCCCAATTCACCCCTCCTCTTGGGGTGTCATAGTCATCCAACAAGTCTAAACCTTAATTTTTGAAATTGGCTCTGATATAACTTAGAAGTTTATGTAGGTTGTTATACCCTATAGAACATTCTCAAGGCTAACTAGGAGGGGGGGGGGGGGCGAATTAGTAATTAAAAAAAATTCTTCTATATTTTAAACCTTTTTAGATCTTTTTTGGAAATTAAATCATTAATCCTGAAACATGCTATTATAGAAATAATTATCACATAGGATTTTGCAACCTTAAAATTTTAAATGTAGAAACTAAAAATGCAGAAAAAGTTAAAAATAATAGAAGAGCATTAAATTTTATAGTGGTTCGGTCCAACTTGACCTGCATCCACTCTCTAGACACTCCTTCTCTAGGTATTATACAAAATAATAGTGACTATCCTTTCTCCCACAGCAAGGCGAAGAAGCCCTTACAAACTCTCTTCCACCAATCTGGTGGGGCACAGAACTGTTTCCTTTTATACTCTCCAAGTGATGGTAGCATACCATCACATCCTTTTTCATCATCCTGGTGATGGAACCCAGATCTAATGTTGAAGATCTTCTCTCAAGAACCTCCAAAGAAGTTGGGCATAAACTTGAAGAAGAGAAAGAGATCCTCACTTTGGGAAACCTTATGAATCCCTCACAACTCCCCATCAGATCTCTCACTCTTCACTCTCAAAATTTTTCTCAAATGCACTCTCAATGGTCACTCTCAAGAGAAATTTGCAGCAAAAAGATGGTTGAGAAAGTTTTTAGGACCATTTATATTGAAAACACATAAAAAAACCTTCCAATAACTAAAATTTTTAAGAGAATTGTCATACATTCATAATGTACAATTATGGATCATCTAGTATAAATAGTTCAAAAAATCAAGGCTTCATTTGGTACCCTAAACTTGGATGAAACTAGTTTCAAACACTTTTAATTGTCTATATAAATTCATATCGTACTGTAGGAACAATTTAAAAAATAGATGTGTTCATTCAGTATGATGAACCTAATTTTGTACTCTATAAGTCATCTATAAGAATGAAAATCGTACTGTATGAATAGTTCAAAAATTAAATGTGTTTATTCAGTATGATCTAATGTGAACCTAATTTCATACTCTATTAGTCGTACGAACAAATATAGATCGTATTGTATAAATAGTTCAAAAATTAAATGTGCTCATTTAGTATGATCTGGTACGAACCTAATTTCGTACTATGTCAGTCATCTGTATAAGTTGACATCATATAGTATAAATAATTAAAAAATTATATTATGATTTGATTAACTACATTCTAGAGGAAAACTATATGAATTTGTATAATATAATTAGATATCATATAATATGATTAATCTTAAAAGAAATCAATTTAAATATTATCTCTTTCCCCCTATGTGTGTGTGCATGGTTACCCAATTATAATCACACTTACTCAGATTTAATAAATAAAAATAGAGATATATAGACCCTCTTATATAAAATCCTATTCTACCCTATCTTGAAGTCTTCAGTAATCTGGAGTAGTATATGATTTCCTTAAAATGTTAGTACATAAATATATATATATATATATATATATATATATA
>NW_021319813.1:927479-962733 GCF_001605985.2 Dendrobium catenatum | reverse complement strand
GAAAACTCGCATGTCTATTTTCTTGCAATCAATTGATTTTCGCATGTGGCATATGATTTTAACTGGTTATTCATCACTGTCACGTATTATTAATGAAGTTAAAACTGATATTCCTTTTAATCAATGGAATAGGGAAGAACAAGTAAATGCTCAATTGAATGCAAAATCTTTAAATTGCTTTTTCTGTGCTTTAAATTCTCTAGATTTTATCTTAGTATCCTCGTGCACTACTGGTAAGGAAGTTTGGGATAAACTACACACCATATACGAAGGCACTAGTGAAATCAAGTAATCCAAGTTGAATATGTTAATGCATGATTTTGAATTATTTTCCATGAAACCTTATGAGACGATCTTAGACTTGTATACCAGATTCATTCAAATTGTAACATCATTGCATGCTTTAGGAAAAGAATTTTTAAATTTTGAAAAAGTTAACAAAATTCTTCGTTGTCTGCTGGATAAGTTCAATGCTTAAGTAGTTTCTATTTGTGAATCAAAAGATTTGAATGAATATTCTATTTATAGTTTGATTGGCTTGCTCATTTCCTACGAGCAAGGTTTGGGTCAAAGACTTTTGGATGCAGGAGAAACGATTATTCTAAAAGCTGGAGATATAAAAAGAGATAGCTTAGTTGGTGATGAATGCAATGACTTGTCAAGCAAATCATAAATCTCACCAAAGCATAAGCAAAAGTGGAAAAAGGTAAAAGTGGTAAGGATGTCCATATTCTTCTGACATTTTTTGCTTTCGATACAGGAAGACTGGACATATGAAAAATCAGTGCCCTAATTTAAAAATTCTTCCTACGAAAAAAAGGGCAAGGCGAAGCAAAATTTAAATTGGGAAAATAATGAAAGGCAAAAAATCTCATGGGCAGATCTGGTTTCTGAAGCATCAGACCAGGAGAGAGATAATGGTTAAAAGCTTTTCATGTTTTTGTGTTGTGTTTTTGTTTTTATGTTTTTCATTTTTATTTTGTGTTTTTGTTTTGTTTATTCTTTGAAATTTTCGTTTTCGTGGAAGTTTTTTTCTGATCAACACACACATTCACTTTTATAAAAATGAAAAATCTACTTCCTATTTTTTCTTGAAATCTTTGATAAGTTGTGTTTGACTTTTATAAAATAGTCAAAGGAAGGAAACTCAATCTTTTGACTCTCAATCACTATTTCCTAAAAGAGGTTACTCTACTTTTGATTTAAAATCTTTTTCATCTTTTATATTAGTTTTTGAAACTAAATTTTTTATCTCCTTACATTTTATTTATCACATAGGAATCTTTTGTAAGTTGTTGAATCTAACTTATAATTTTCTTAATCAAGAATTTGCTTTATCAATAGGATGGGTTTACTTTTGTTTTTAAGATTTCAGAAAGGGAACATATTAAAATAAATTGGCTAATGATGCCAAAAATAAAAGATACGCAATGACGCCAAATTGAAAAATATACACAAAAGTGTATCAAAAATCAAAAGATGCGCAGTGCGCCAACCAATTGTCAATAGGCATAAAATGAGCCCAGAAAGTTTAATGCTTACCATTCTTGTACTTCTTAAAATCTTAAGAAAATCCTTTATACTTTTGATACTTGAGTTTGAAAATTTTGATTCTTGATTCAACAATTCGTGCATTAATCTTCTATTAGATATATTTTATGGAAGGAGTTTTGAAAAATTACTTTTTCTTTCTCTAATTTATTCTTTGAATTAGATATTGAATTAAAAAGTTTTTGAGCCTTTTAAAAGAACTTGAGTTTAGATGATAAAATTCTGAATTTCTAATCTTTTCTGGGCTATGCGTTGTCAATCCAATTCTACTAAGTTTTTGATTAAAACCAAGAGGTAACTTTCTCATTTTAAGAATATTTATTTTTTTCACTAGATCAAGGAACATTTTTGTCTTTTTTTCATTTTGTTTTTTTGTTTGTGCCTCCTCTCTTTTTGATAATGTTAAAAGGGGAGAACGTACTGTTGAATTTGTATCTTTTTTTTCTTTTCAAAATTTTTTAAAATAACAAAAATATTTTTATCTCCCCTATTTTTTAAAGTGTTATTCTAGTGAGGGGGAGATTAGGAGAAAATATTCTTTTTTGCAAATTCAAATTGAATTGTTTGCCATCATCAAAAAGGGGGAGATTGTTGTAGATCTGTTTTAATGGTTTATGATTTTGATGATATCAAACACTCTTATTTCTCTAAGACGGCCTTATTTACTAACATTTCAGGTCCACAAGATCAGACTGCATTTTGGAACCAGCTCAAGATTGGGTAGACTAGGTCTGAGTCAGTTTGTATACTTTTTTCTTTCTTGAGTCTATTGTATTTGGAGTGGCTCCTGATGTTTTGTAACTTGGAAGATTTTCTGTTGCTCTCTAAAGATTTCTATTTTTGGTAACATCGTCCGGGATGATATTTATATCGTCCGGGATGATCTGTCAAAAAGCAGAAACCCTAATTAGGGCATCCTCATTAAAGCAGCTGTCATTATGCAAAACACATCGTCCTGGAAAATTTTTTATCGGCTAGGACGATAGGCTCAATTCAGAAAGAATCTGCCACTAGATCTAATTAGAAATAACCTATTTTTGGACATCGTCCAGGACTATAAAATATCATCTAGGGCGATCCAGGTCAATTTTTCTAAAATTTCTCTGGAATTTAAGAAAAGTAATTATGACTTGATTTCACGATCAAATTGGCCTGAACGATCGCCAAATCGTCCTGGCCGATGTGCTGGACGATTGGACACCAGATAGTTATTTTTCAGGGTGATGTTCAGGATGATATTCCACGACTTGTTCTGATCATCCAGGATGATATATTATCGTCCTGGACGATATAAACAAACTTCTTCTGATCGTCTCAAACCGTCCTTGCTGATTGGGCTTAAATTGCACTGATTGTACAGGACAATATTAGTATCGTCCTGGACGATAATGTTGGCATCTTGCATTAATGAGCTCGTTTTGAGATCTTCTATTTAAGCTGTGACAAGGCACTTTGTAAGTGTCTTTGGCAGCCATTGTAGCTTCGTTCTTGTGGGGGAAACTTGAAGAGAAAGCTTGAAAGGGAGTGAGGAACGTGTGAAGTCTGAGAGGGAGAAGATCCTGTGAGGGGGGACTCAAGGGAGTGTGGAGGAGGATTCCACACGGTTGCTCCGGTAGGCTTGCACCTTAATACCGTCAGATTCAAGGCTTATCTCGAGGGAAATTCACCAAAGAAGAAGATCTCTTTGGTGTCAAAGGACCCGGCAACTCCGCCGCACCGGGGAAGGTGGAAGTGATTTTATAAGGAGTTCTTCGCCTAGCTGTGGGGGCTAAAGGAGAGACACTTATTTTAGTGCAATACTTGGAGGGTGCCTCCAAGGAGTGGACGTAGGTCAAGGTTTGATCGAACCACTATAAATCCGGTGTGTTCTTTCTTATTATTTGCTTCTGCATTTAATTTCTGCATCGTTGGTTTTGATTGTCATGAATCTTGTTTTTTTATTTAAGATTGTGTTTGTTTTAAATACTTATTCACCTCTCTATCTCTTTATTTAGCCTTGGGCCAGTTTTATAGGGCTTAACATCCCTAACAAACTTTCAAGTGGTATCAGAGCACTTTCTCGTGTCATCTGAGCACTTTCATTTATGACACTAACTCCTACGATGTTTTGGTGCTATCAAACAGAGACTGTGCATCACCATATCTATATTTGAGCGCTCTGCAGTGTTAATGATGGAACTGTGGCTATATTATGTATGATGCTGTGATGCTATGCCATAATTAAAAATTTTATCTATTTTATATATTTTCATGTATAAATACAACAAAATAACATGTTTTAACTAACAAATCAACTCATAAAAAATAACATTATTTGTAATTACAACTTTTCTTCTGGAGTTTTGTTGATGCCCTTTCTTTTGGGTTACTCTAGTTTGGGTTAAAGAGCATGTTGAGGTTGTGTTAATTTCTCTATTATGATGATTCCTTACTAGGCATTTTCTATATTTTTCTTATTTAAATATAACTAAAACAACACGTTTTAACTGACAAACCAACACATAAAATATAACATTATTTGAAATTGTCACTTTTCTTCTAGAGTTTCATTGATGCCCTTTCTTTTGAGTTACTCTGGTTTGGGTTAAAGGTCATGTTGAGGG
Organism: Dendrobium catenatum; assembly: GCF_001605985.2. Lineage (NCBI taxonomy): Eukaryota > Viridiplantae > Streptophyta > Magnoliopsida > Asparagales > Orchidaceae > Dendrobium > Dendrobium catenatum. The sequence continues at coordinate 958,579 of NW_021319813.1, read as the reverse complement.
TGTGTCAATTTCTCTATTATGATGCTTCCTTACTAAGCATTTCTTCTCTAGTCTGCTACTTGGTTTTTTATTTTCCTATTTATGGGGGCTTCAGGTTAGTGCTGGTGTCCTTCCTCTTGCCTTCCTTGGTGGTTTGTTGGTGTGGTTCCTTCCTACTTTTGCTGGTTGAAATTACTTTTTATTTTCCTTTATATTCTTGTTTGGGTTTGTGCTATTTAGAGAGCATGTTTGATTTCAATAATGAATGCTTAATATATGATGCACTTCCGAGCTTGCTTAGCCTCATTTATTCCAATCTCTTATTACTTTATGTGTATGCTGGTTTGGTTTTGGTGTCTACCAGCTGTGGTTTTAATGTTTCTATATGTATCTTATTATGCTATTTTTTTATGGCTTTTATATGGTTCACATGTTGGATTATGATGTGTTTCTATTAACCTTTGTTAGCAGAGGTTTGATGCCTTTCTTTGTTTTGAGGGCATAAATTTTCACTGTGTTATGTGTTGTATTAGATGTTGGCTAGTGTTATTATTATTGTATTTACCTTTCATATTGAGCAATTCTAATAATTTGATATATAGTTTTATTTGGCTGAAGGGGATTGGTTGGGTGGATGTTATGCTCGACTTAATTTGTAGTTTTTTGGTTGTTGGGACTTAAATTATATTACTACCTACAAGTATTTATCGAATGCATCTAATTGGTTTATTACTCTCTTGGGATTGCTATTTCACCTTATTATCTACAGTGGATTTGTTATTTTCAAATGGTTTTTCCAACAGTTCCCTACTAGGCTTCAAAGGTTTATCTTTTGGTTTATAAATTTCTATTGTTACAACATTTTTTTTGTAGGTTCACTAACTTCTACATAGTGTGCTTCAAGCTCCTTTCTTAGTGGACCTTTTTTGGGTGGCAGCACCTGCCGTCGCCCCCCCCCCCCCCCCCCCCCCCCGCCTTTTTTAGGGGAAAACCATGGAGGGGCCTACGCATTAATATAAAGGCAAAAGAACAAGGCTCTTAAGGGGAGCTCGAGCTCTCTACAACTCAAAAGAGCTACAAGAAGAAAATAAAAAAAATCCTATAAGCTCAAGATTCCTGCTACACAAAACTACAAAATAATCTAGGTACAATCTACGGTGCACAAGAAAGAGCACCCAAAAAGAAAAAAAAAAGCAACAATAAAAAACCTTCAGTGCGAGCTTCCTGTCCAAAAAATTAGTAGAGCAATGACATGCACAAAAAGGATCCTACAAAAAGAGAGAAAAGCACTCCAAGATAAGCATAAATTTAAAGAACATAAATGAAATTGTACCGCCACTGAAATATGTTACACTCAGTCGTAGTCCCACAGAGATAAACCACCTTAGTCCTCCATGAAACCATAAAATTAACACAAAAGGTAAGACATGATGCCATACCATCCAGCCCACAGGCCAATGCAGGAAACACCATCCCCTAGCACAGCAGGCAATACCAAAAGAAAATAACCAAACGGACAACCCCCCAAAATAATCCAGGTAAAACTAGACCAAACACCAAAAGGTAGCACGGCAAGCTAAGGCCAAACAACAAAGCCCCAACCAGCCAAACATCTAGGAGCCTAAACCAGAACTCATATAGCACCCAAAAAAACAACATAGAATAACAAGCTAACCAAAAAAAGCCCAATAATACTCCAACAAACCAAACATCAAGCCACAAAGCACAACATCTAAACTAACATAAAACACTACAACTAAACATAGTACCCAACACACACCAAAGAACAATGGTGTGGATAAAAAAACTATTTTCAAAAATAAGAAATATACAATTAATGCCATAGTTAAACAGGCAGGATGAGCTCATTAAAGAATGAAACATGCAAACATCACTGGGAAGGACCTGATGCCACTCCATCCATCCCAAAGGCCACCCCCCAACACATCAGGTAAATCCAGAAGACACCACCCAAAGGGGCAACCACCCAAAGAAATCTAGGTAAAACCAAACCAAACTCTAGAGCACCACCTTCCTCACCATATAATTACCCCATAAAGCACAGCAACCAAGGCCAAATAGCAAAGCCCCAACCTGTTTAAGTCCTAGGAGGCCAAACTAAAACTCACATAGCACCCAGATAGCTTAACAGAGAAGAAGAAGGCAACCAGTAAGAGCCCAACAGTGAACCTGATAAAAACCCAATAATACTCCAACAAAACCAAAACTTCCAAAAGCCCAAAAACCGGTAGCCCTAATAACCATAGAGGATAATTCTCCCATCGCTAAAAATATTAAGCCCACCTAGAGCCTAAGAGAGGAGAGCAATAAGTAGGCAACCCATCAAACGGAGCATCCAATCATTGCTCAACCTAAAAAAAACCATAGCATAACCAGATGAAAACCACCAAAACAAAGAAATTAATTCAAGTGCCCAACCAGAACATTAACCAGAAAAACCTCCTAGAACCAAAACTAACCAGCAAAGCTGGATCAAACGATAGAAATAGGAAAACAAAAAGGAAGAGAATTAACTTCTGACATAAGGAAAGGAAATTTTGGCTAATCTTAAGAGTCCTTTAAGAGGAGAAGGGGCATTGGCTTCCACAAGGTCCATGAAACAATTAATCCCAGTGCCAAATTGAGCCAACCAAATAGCACAAGCATTGCCTTCCTTAAACACATGAAAAGTATCAACAAAGATAAAAATCATCAAATGTTTAATGTCCCTAACAATGTAAAAACCCTCAACTTCATAAATCGATTCCACCTCATTAAATAAGAAATTAATATTAAAAGATGGCTCAATCTCAATAGTAATGCTGGCAATGTCAAGGGACAGACAACATCTTAATCCATAAAGAATAGAAGGAAGAAGAGCAATAAGAGGATTACCATTAAAAAGAGGCTCCACAATGCCAAGAACAACATTACCCTAGGCATCTCTGATAATACCACCACAACCCATTTTAGTAGTCTCATTATGCATACTTACATTCAGCTTGAAGCAACCCACAGTAGGTTTAACCCAACAAACAGAACGAGGAAAAGAAGGAAGCAATGAAACCTCCATCCTAATCCCTAATTTAGAAAAAATATCAAAATAATTTTTAAAACCTTTAAATGATAGCAAATTAATAGAAACCAAATTTAGTAGTTTATCTTTTACATTCTTAATAACCCTTTGAGAGTCCATTTTAATGCCATTAAATAGAGAGTTATTTCTTTCCAACCAAAGAAACCATAAAATAAGGGAAGGGGAAACATTTCTAATATGACCTTCAGAATTAACAAACCAAGCATTGAGAAGAGCGTGAATGTCTTATTCATATTAAAGACATTTAATTTGAAGATATCATCAAACTAACAGCAAGTTTTAACTGCTAAAGATCAGAAACAAAAACAAGATGCATACTTTCTAAGTGAAAACAACATTGACACTTGGAAGGAAGAACAAAACCTATTTTAATCAAATTGTCATCCATATGAATAAATTTATGTAAGATTCTCCAAATGAAAGAAGCAACAGTAAAAGGGATACTTTTATACCAAATCATCAAAAAAATAGAAGTAACAACATTCTTATGTCTAAAATCATTCTAAGCATCTTTTAATCTAAATATGTCATCACTCGCCAAATTACATAAAAGCACATCATTAGACTCCATGTTCAGAGGGAGAGTGAGAATTTTTTGAATGATACAATCCGGAAGAACATTAGCAAGCATATCATAATCCCAATAGTTATCATTAATAAAATAATTAACCTTAACAGTAGCAGTAGAAATGGAATAAATAAGGGGGTCAGTAGAGTAAGAACTTAACCATTGATCCTACCATAAAAAAATATTACCATTCCCAAAGCCCCAAGAGAGATAAGGCTCAACCTCCCACCTGACATTGCAAATCCTCTACCAAACTTTAGAGTCACCAATATTAAAAGCACAAGTAGAAGGATGCTTCCCCAAAAAATATTTAGCAAACATAAATTTAGCCCACAGAGACATCGTGGCACAAAAATTAAACCATAACTTATAGGAAAAAGTATGAGCCAGGTCAGCCATACTTTTGCAATCAAGGCCACCCTCTTTTAAAACCCCATAACACTTATCCTAGGAAGCCCAAGCAATTTTAGTGTTACTATTAGAACCTTTTCAACAAAACTTGTTAATAATTTTATCAATTCTATTACACACCATTATAGTACGAAGTAAAGTTTGAAAAAAGTAGACAGGGAGAGAACAAAGAACACTTCTAATGAGAGTAAGCCTACCCCAAAACTCAGGAAATTAGAATCCCAAGATTGAAGTTTATTTTGAACAGAGGTAATTAAATCATCAAATAAAAAGGATTTCTTTCTACTTTTAAACAGAGGAATACCAAGATACTTGATAGGTAACTAGCCATGCACAAACCCAGTAAGGCCTTTAATGTATGAGATACTATCAAGATGCATATGATTGGAAATAAGGAAACAACATTTCTAGTTAAAGTAATAAAAAAAATTCATAAGTTTATTAATCTTATTACGGGAAACATTCAAAAAAAATGATAAAATCATCAGCAAAACAAAGGTGAGACATAGGAAATCCCCCTAGTTCTGAAATAAAAGTTGGGGTTATTCTCAAACAGGTTAGCAATGCTTCTAGAAAGATAATCCATAACAATAATAAAAAGAGCAGAAGACATATGATCACCTTGCTTTAAACCATGAGAGGATTTAAAAAAACCATAGCTCTTACCATTGATAATCATAGAGAATAAAGAACCTTCAATGTAGTTTCTAATAAGGTTAATAAAAGTCAAGTTAAAACCAAAAAATTGCAAGATATTATAGATGAATTGCCAACTAATATTATTATAGGCTTTGGAGATATCAAGCTTGAGGATAGAATTACCACCCCTCACGTTGACATCCAAATCATGGAAAAATTCCTGGGCCAACAAAATATTGTTAGAAATGACACAACCTTTAACAAAGCCCATTTGGAAAGGACAAATAATCTTAGGAAGAACAAAAGTAAGATGGTTCATAAATTTTTTTAAAGTAGTTTACTAAGAAAAGTTCAAAGACTAATAGGTCTGAAGTCATTCCAATTATTAGCATTATTATTCTTAGGGATAAGAACAATATAAATAGAGAAAAAAAATTTAGGCATTGTATGACCAGCAAAAAAATCTAGAACTACAGCATAGAGATCCTCCTTAACAATACCCCAACCTTTTTGAAAAAAATTGGTAGTAAACACATCCGAACCAACAATAGAGTTATCATTCATATCAAAAACAATATCTTTAAAATTAGAAATGGGGTTTTTAATAGATATATGTGTTCCCAAAGATTTTTCTCTTATTTTATAGAAATAAAACAATATTTAATTTAATCTGGGTTCTCAAATCCCCATAAGGGAAAGCCACTATAGTTAATTACATCCTAGGAGGGATGCTCCTAAGAAAACTCTCGATTAAAGCAGTGACTTCATACCCTTTGACTATAAAGTAAAATATAAGGAAAGGAAGTAAGAATTTTACATGGACAAAGCTTGATGTTGAATAGTTCTTAATGAGTCAAAGGAGGAAAAGTAGGAAGTGTCAGATTCTAAGAAGCTCAGAGGCAATCTCAGTCTACTCTATATTGGGCTTTACATTTTAAGAGAAAAATTTTATGTTTAAGTTGACATTTTATTAGAAATTTGGGATTATATTCCAGAAGGGTGAGGATTTAACATTTAAAAACAATCTGCCTTGAAACCTAAATCTAATTTGGGCACTATAAAGCAGTAGCTCGAACCTAAATAATAAAGTGTAAATCTGGACTTACCCTAGCCTGGATTGGGGAGCCAGCTAACCACCTAGGCACTTTAAAATTATGTGTCCAGTCTCATTATGAAAGATATGTAGAGATATTATTTAAGTTTTAAGGAATTGGGGCCGACATCTAAGATAGATCCTAATTGGCCCCTCAGCTTATATAGGGTGAGTGATGCCTAGAAACAAAATACAATTAATATTTTAGACTCTTTTAATTTATATCTAATGTAATGCATGCTAATTGACTCGAATGCATAAAATGCATATAAAATTAGGCTTAGAAAATCAATTTTTTTCTAGAGATTGCACAACATTCTCTTGACAGAACTGCACCCTCATAGGCCAAGTGGTTTGCCAGAAATTGCAGGCGGGGAGATGCCTAACAAGGAAAAGAAAGTAATAATATGCTTATACTGACTCTCGACGGTCCTGAGCTTACTTTTTAGATCGTTAGAGTTACTATGTGAGCCTAAAAAAATTTTATTATGATTTCAAGTATAAGAATTTTATCGTACCCTTACAAAAACTCTGATCGTATCCAGGCTAAAACAAAATATGGCATGCAAGAAAACCTAGAAAAACAGACAATTCTACTATGCAAGTAATGTAAACAATCAAATTAAATTATCTAAAATATAATGTCCAATGTCCATATGGCAAGTGCCATTTTATTTACACATAGAATTTGCTGAAAAAGTAAAGTGGCTGGGCACTATTGACAACAAACTCAGATTCTAATCTTAAGAATGATGCAAGTGATTTTGAACTGGGATATACTCTTTCTTGTATCTTCATTTCTTCATCTTCTTTCTTTCATCTTTTCATTTCTTCTTTTCTTCTTCTACAAGCTCCTTGGATCCACCGGGTCTGGATATCCAAATGAAAAATAAACTCATCTCTGAAGGTATATTCTTTTCCCTTTGGATAATATAAATCATCTTAACCTAGCTTTCCAAAAAAAAGGGAACACTCCCAAAGGGTCATTCTCTTTTCTTTGGATTCTAGGTTGGATGTGATATCCCATTTCTAAATTACTTTCATAATATTTGACTTTAATAAATTATATTTACATTTCATTTACATTCCAGAAAGAAAAAATAAAATCTAATCCGCCTACAGGGTTATTCTAACCATTTATAATAAAATCTTTCCCAACCAGTTATATATTCACATTCAAATTAAATTCATCAGTCATACTTGGCCGCACTCTTTTTATTTGGGGGCTAAGCAACTCAAGCACCTGTAGCATTTATATAATTATTAATTGATTAGCCCCCTTTTTTATTGCCCTACACAAGTGTGGCCACCTGCAAAAAATTTTATGAAAAAACATATCGCTCCTAACCTATGGGTAATCTAATCGTCAATCAAATTACATCACAGAGAGCAATAAAAGTAAATAAATACTCACATCAATTACAAATAGCATGCAGTGAAAACCGAGAAAGCCCGTCACACAGCAGTAGGAAAGTAAACATTGGCCTAACCTAAAGCAAGAGTCAGTTGTACTAACAAACAAATCTAAGTATGTGCAGTAGGCTGTGTGGTTTTGATATGCCCTAGGTCAATTATTGGCAAAAGTTTTCTAGTTGATTAAATTTAATTTGTTAAAAGGTCAAAGAAAATTTTATGTTCAGGTTTAAGTTTTAACACCTTTTTTTTGTTCAATTTAGATTGAATTTTAATTGTTAAGGATGATTAATAAGATTGGTTCTTTAGTGTATTTTAATTAGATATTTTTAATCTTTATATTATTTAGTTTTTAATGATTTATTAAAGTGTTATTGTTTTATTAAATTTTTAAAGCTTTTTTATTTAATGTTTCGATGATTTATTAATGTTAAATTATTTTATTGAATCATTGATTGATTTATTAAATTGTTAATAATTTATTAAATTTTTAAAGATTTTATTTAATTTTTAAAGATTTATTTGGTTATAAGATGGTTAAAATGTTAATTAGATTCAATTTTAAATTTATGTTTGAATTTGATCTCTTAATGGTTATGTGTGTTAATTATGATTTGGATATTAATAATTATGTAGTTTTTCATGTATTTTTTATCTGAATTATCATTAGTGTATTTGATATTTTTATTAATTGATTATTTAATTTTGATTAGATTTAATTAAGGTTATATTAATAAAATATACTAATCCTAATGGGAATATCACCAAATTTTCTATGTTATACATCTCTACCATAAAGTGTACATGCATCCTAAGTCTAAGTTTTTTAAGACTCAGTCCTTAATTTTTGTCCTTAAGTGTCACTAATGTTGTATGGTATGAAAATTTTGTTATCACTAACCCTTTTGGAAATTGCGCATGTGTAAAGAGGTTTAAGGATCTAAAATAAAATAAAAGTAATCCTAATAAAATTAAATTTACTACAAGGACCTAAAGGGGAAGGGTTCGCACAAACGACTTCAAGGGTTCCCTAGGAGCTTTCTAAGTTTTAGAATACTTACAGTCACCGAGGGCTACGACCCTGTGGTTCTGCCCGTAGCACCTCCACTCAGTTAGATGAAGGTGACTGACACCTTTAGTCCCTTATATTTTTGTTCATTCGACCAATACCATTCCTCATAGTTCATGCCAATAAAGAAAAAAAAAACATGCATTAGAAGCACATTTAATAATTAATAATGAAATAATTAAAATTTACTAAAAATAAAAACATACCATTTTTTAGGCTTGAGCACTGGCTCGGTTGAATGTCTTTCAAACTTTTTACTTTTGATAGCATGTTGTATATCTTTACAACATTTACCCCGAAGCATAAGAAAGGGGAAGAGGAAGGAGAAAGAGAGAGAGATAGAGAGAGAAGGAGAATTTTTCTTTCAACATTTTCACTTTCATTTTCTAGTTAAAACCCAACTAACTCACTCTCTAACACTCATACCTCTCACCTCTCAAAATACTTTAACTTTCATTAACTGCACACTTAAAACACCATTTAACACACTTACACCTCACTTCTCATAAAAGTTTAACCTTTAACAAACACACACTTTAAAACATAATTTGACATATACACATTTTTTTTCTCACAATCTAACACTTTATTTTCACCTTTCTCACATTTCATCTTTTAAGGTAAACATACACCTTTCACTCTCCAAAAACTCAAAATTTACTTTTCAAAGCCAACACACTTTAACCTTCAAATCTCCACAATTCCCTCTCCCAAAACATACACAAATTCCACTACATTTCCACATTTAAACATTCTCACACTTACGCATTTTACCTTTTCAAAATGAACATTTTTCATTCTCCAACAATCAAGTTTCATTTTAACATTCAAAGAGAACACACTAAACTTTTCTTTTTCAAAACACTTTTATACACTTCACTATTACACATTCACATACTTCATATTTCAAAACAAATACTTTTCATCTTCCAAACTCTATACACTTTCTCTTCAATATACACTTTGTATACTTCCCAACACAAATACACACTACAAGATTCATCCACTTTGTCCTCCCGAAAATATCATACTATACTTTTCCACATTTACTTAACTTCTCCAAAATACACACATTTCACCTTTCAGTAAATTAGGCAATTTTGTAATAGTGAAGTCAGTAAGATCATTCAAATTGTAACCCAAATTAGCAAGAAAATCAGCACATGAGTTACCTTCCCTATGAACATTGTAATAGTAAAGTTAGAAAAAATAAGAGCATATTAATTTCATGAAGAAGGTAAAAAAGATTTAGATTGCAAATACAAAATGTTTGCTTTAAAAGATAAAGGATATTTGAAGCGCATCCACCTCAATCCAAATATTGGTAATACCAAGCGAAATACATAATTTAAAATTATTAAAAATAGCAGCAAGTTCAACCATAACCACCGAGCACTTCATCAATGGGGTAGCAAAGGAAATAACAATGTTACCTTGCGCATCCCTAATAATACCACCCACCCATAAGAGCTATTTTTCACCACCCCATTAGCATTAAATTTATAAATATTATGGGGAGGTATGATCCACTTAACCAATTTAGGTTTATCCAAAGTACTTCTATAGTGCAGAAATATACCAAAACTATTAGCCACAAAAAAGTAATTTTTAAAATTTTTGGAAGTCAAAAAATTGATACAGAAGAGACTATACACTTTATCTTTAATGTTCGTAATAATGTGTTGAGAGTCCATCTTACAATTATTAAAAATAGAATTATTTCTAGCAAGCTACAAAAACCACCAAATCAAAGAAGGAATGGCATTTCTAATATGCACTTTAGAGTTAATCAACCAAGAATTAAGCAAAGTGTTAATAAAAATATGACCACTAAACTGGTTTAACTTAAAAATATCATCAAAGTAAGACCAAATTTTAACAACTATCATACGAGAAATAAGGACATGATGCATATTTCTTTCATGAAAGTAGAATTGACACATGGAAGCAATAATAAAACCTCTCTTTTTCAAATTATCATCAATAGGAATATAATTATGAATGATTCTCCAAACAAAAATAGAAATAGTCTTAGGAATACTCTTATACCAAATCATGAAGTAAATTTCTTAACACCAAGCTTCTCCCTAAACTCATGCCAAGCATCTTTCAAGGTAAACATACCATTGTATTATAAATCACATAATAATAAATCATCAGAATCAGTATTAATAGGCATATTCAAAATTCTAACAATAATAGTTTCAAGAATGATGTCAACCAATTTATTGTAATCCCACCTGTTTTCATTAATAAAAGCATCAACTTTAGTAAAGGCCGTGGAGAAAGAATAAATAAAGGGCTCAATGAGCTGACCATCAAGCCAATAATCTTGCCAAAAAAGAGGTTCATTCTACCCATACCCCATTTAACAAGAGGTTCAGCCCTCCACTTAATATTGCATAGCCTTTTCCACATCTTCGAGTCACCACTATTATAATAATATGTAGTAGGTTGCTTACCAGCATAATATTTCTTAGTCGTGAATTGGGCTACAGAGAAAGTTTGGCATAAAAATTAAACCACTGTTTATAATAGAAAGCATAAGATAAATCCCACATATTCTTACAACCCAAGGCCCTTTCTTCAAGCACACCACAATAGTTATTCCAAGAGGACCAAATAATTTTAGAATTCACACTTGAACCACACCAAAAGAACTAATTAATTATTTTCTCAATCTTATTACAAATAGCACTGGTAGGTTGCAAAGTTTGAAAATTTTACGCATATAAGGAGCACAAGACACTTTTAATAAGACTAAGTCCACCTCCAAAGCTAAGGAAACTAGAATTCCAAGGATAAAGCTTTTTATGCACAATAGAAATAAGATCATCAAAAAGAAAAGTCTTCTTCCTACCCTTGTAAAGAGGAACCTCAAGGTACTTAAGAGGCAAAGGAATTTTCAATTAGGTATTTAAGAAATTAGTACTTTTCTTAATGGCAAACACCTAATCATGAGAAAACTAATTATAAATAATAAAAAAACTCTTATTTTTATTAATAGAAATAGCACTACAGCTTTCACATTTATTTTAAAAAATCATGAGCCTCTTCACCCATTTAAGAAAAGCATTTGAAAAAATGAGAACATTATCAGCAAAATATAAATGAGAAATAAGAAACCCACCCAAAGTTTTATAAAAGTTGCTGGGATAATTCTCATAATTGGAAATACCTCTAGATAAATATTCTATAGCAATATTAAAGAGGGTAGGAGAGATAGGATTACCTTGTCTCAACCCATGAGAAGACTTAAAGAAACCATTAATTTTACCATTAACAATAACATAGAAAAAGGAATTTTCAATTGATTATTTAATAAGGTTAACAAAAATAGTATTAAAACCAAAAAAACTCAAAACATGATAAAGAAACTCCTAATTGATGTTATCATAGGCTTTGGCAATGTCCAATTTTAAAATAATGTTACCCTCATGCACCCTAACATCCAAATCATGCATATGCTCTTGAGCTAATAAAATATTATCCAAAATTGATCTACCTTGGATGAATCCATTTTGGTTCAAAGAAATAATTCTAGGAAGAGGAGGATAAATGAAGTTCATAAGTAAATTGGAGATCAACTTACTAAAAAAACGTATAAAGACTTATAAGTATAGAATCATTACAATTATAAACTCCATTATTTTTAGGAATAAGCACAATGGAGGTGGAAGAAAAGAACTTAGGCATAGTATTACCAGCAAAGAAATCATAAATAGCATTAAAAAGATTAATGTTAACCATGTCCAAAGTTTTTTGAAAAAAATTTAGTGGTATAGCCATCCCACCAACAACAGACTTAGTATTCAAATCAAAAACCGTCCTCTTCACTTCCTCTAAAGTAGGAAAAGCAGTAAGAACCAAATTTTCATCTTGGTTAATGATGTGAGGAATAATGTTAGGCTTGTCAATAAGAGCAGGAATGAAATTTTTGTTAAACAAACCTTTAATGAATTCCACACCAAAAAAAGAAATTTCCTCAACATCTTTCGTGGAAGACCACCCGCAAAGTTAATTTTATGAATCCAACTTCTATCTCTATTCCTCTTAACTAAAGCATAAAATTACTTAGTATTATTTTCCCCATTAGTAAGATGCTTTGAAGTTGCTTTCTATTTCCAATAAGCTTCTTCCTAGGCTTGTAAGTTAAAAAGAGAGTTTTTGGCTTGTTGCAATTGAGTAAGCTTAACATCCAAAGGGAAATGTTGACAGATATGCTCCAAGGAGTTAATTTTCTCCTCCGCATAAATGATATTAGTAAAAATATTTGTGGAAACATTCCTATTCCACCAATTGATTTTATGTTTTAACCTTTTCAACTTAAGCCAAAGTCTATTAATGCCAAAAATGGAATTGTCCAGATGAAGAGGAGCTTACCAGTTCTCTTTGATAACATCAATAAAGGAGGAATCAAGAAGCCACATGTTTTGAAAACAAAACTTTAAAGCAGGGGTTGGTAAATTCAAATGTAAGGAAATAAGTAACAGAGAATGTTTTAAAAAGGTTCTACTAAGGTGTTCAACATGCATCGAGGAGAAGGAATTTATCCAAATATCATTAAGAAAACACACGATCCAACCTTTTCCAGATATTAGCACGATTCCAAGTACAATTACTATGAGTATAACAAATATCAATGAGATTACAATCTAGGATCATATTATTATAATCTTCCATAGATTGGTAAAGAGGCCCAGAGCCCCCAAGTCCTTCAGTAGGGGTAGAAATAGTATTAAAATCCCCACCCACCAATCAAGGAGAATTAATAATGACATGGAATTGACTAAGTTGGTCCCAGAATTCCTGCTAGTAATACAAGAAGATGCATCATAGACAAAAGAAGTTATAATGCATAATTTTAATACTATAATGAATAACTTGGGTAAAATTATCCACAATATTAATCACCATAGGATCCTTCCAAAGAACCCAAATTTTGTTTTAAACATTAGCCACGCCATGATTAAATCAAATGTACCTAGCAGTATTATCCAACTTACTACCAGAAATAAAAGGTTTAATCAAAATAAGCAAAGAAATATTATCGATACGGCATAAATGTTTAACTCTAATTCTAGTAGAAGGACAACAAATGCCCCTAACATTCCAAATAATATACTTAAACATTAGAATGTAAATGGGAAGATTGTGATTATGTGGCGCTTGGTGATTACAACACAGTGCTTTTGTTTTTCTTATTCTTCCTCGAATAAACTGGACTAAAATCATAAAACTCATCACTCCCATCTTTATTACCATTATCTGAAAGGTTATGGCTATTAGGAGATTCAATGTTATGAGACAAAGTATGGGAATACATACAACCCTTTTCCAAATGACTACCTTGATTCATCAAGCAATCTCCATTTCCACCTTGAAAAAATTAACCTTCTTCTAGGTTTTGCTCCCTAGTGTCCTTCACATTATTTATAATATTAGAAATAACATGGGGACCAATATCATCATTATTAATAGCATGAACAATTTTGGAAGACTTCAAGTTAGTAGAACAAGGTGTTTTCAGACAAGTTGAAGTGTTGTTATGCTCAACAACCATAACATCCTTTTGTTCCACACTATTATTTGCCACCCTCTGGTTCTCCATATTATCATTACCAATGGAACCAAGGTTGAAAGATTCAATAATAACAACTGGAGATTCCTTAACTTTATCTCAGTCAAAACCAACCTCTCTAAGCACTACAGAGTCATGAATTTCATTCCCAACCATGTTTGGAGCCTTAGAGATTTTCTGTTGAAGCAAGTTATGCTCATGAAGGCTTTCATGCACTGGGTTAGTCAAAATTTTCCCTTTTGATTTTTTTTGTGTTTCCTTAATCTTGTATAAATGATGATGTAAATTGAAACATTCAGCATTGCAGTGTCCATACATTTTACAGTAAGTACAAAATAATTGTAAATTCTCAAAATCCACTTTTTGTTGGTAACCATTAAGCTCAAAACTAATCCAAATTTCCTTGCTATATTTCTTTGAATTGTCCAATTCAACCCAAACTCTCACTACAGATGGACACAGTTACTTGATCCGTCTGTAACTGTCTACAAAATGGAAGCTAAAGTAAACAAAATTTAGTGGCTAAAGAAATGAATCCTTAGATTAGGAAACAAAATCCAAATTGGAGCTATTGGATATACCTCCACACATTCAATATCAGAAGTTAATTTAAGTAATCATATTTTTCAGCCTTGAATATAGTATGTTCTTCTAGAAAATTTTTTGACTATAATCTAAATCATTTGAAAGTTTAATTTCTATATGGCATTGATCCATCAAACCCATAGTAAACGACCTCCAAAGTTTGAGATTTAGAATGAACTTTTAGATAACATGCAGATTAGGTCTACGCAAAACAAAGTTACCCACGAGAATAAAAGCAAAGGGGCAGCAAGATGTGAAATAACATTGCCATCAAACATAAAAGTTGTCAACCCCTTTAAATAAGTATTAATTAAATCCACTTAGAAATATACTAAGAATAACTAGAATGAACATCCTTGAAAGAACAAGAGGGACCATCCACATTCAAGGCGAGCCTAGGGTGCGATGACGGTGGCATCATTATCACCTAAAAACCATGGGAACGCAGAAAAGGATCAAACCAAAAGCATAAAACTACACAAGAGAACAAAAAATGAAACCAAATTCAAAGAAAGCAAAAAATTTTGATCCATGATGAAGATGAAATTATCACAGCAAGTAAACCTTAGAATCACTAGAGACGGAAAAAGAGACGTGCATAGAGAGTATGTCTTACTTAGAATTTGCGTAGGTATAGTTAGATTGAATAAGGTTATCTTACCCTATATTAGATCCTTAAAGTAGCTTTGTTTTTTTTTTTTTTTTTTTTTTTTTTTTTTTTTTTTTTTTTTTTTTTTTTTTTTTTTTTTTTTTTTAGATGTGTTTCTTTATTATGTTCTAACATTTTGTGTGATTATCGCTTGGTGTCATGTGCTTACTTGGTCTTCTTTGCTTCCTAGATATTCTTTATTATCTGGTTTCTAGATTTCTTTTCCTTTTCTACTAGGTGGTTTTGTTTTGATGGGGTATATTTATTTTGATTAGTTTCATATCAACGTTTCTAAAATTTGTTCTAGTATATCTGATATGGATGTTCTCAGTTACAGGTATATTTCTATCTACAACTTGATCTTTCAATGGTTGCAGGAGTACCATAATACATGTACATTTTTTGGTGTGGTTGACTATTTTTACCTTTTGCTATTTATTCTTGGGTCAAGTTTTTTCTATTTAGAATACTATATTATAACATTTTTGCAGGTTTATTAGCTAGTGTAGATTTCATATTTTTAAGGAGCTACTTGGGAACCTTTTAAGGAGGTGGCACCTTGCCCCCTTCCCCTATTATAAGCAGGGTTCAATAGCTTATTCAAATTTTTCTTTTTTACTTTTGATTGCACCTCTTTGAGCATTAATATTTTTTTAAATATTAACGTGCAAGCCCTGATATAAGTTTTGCCCCAAAAAAATAATTATGTATTTTGAATTAGAAATTCACTAAAAATTCTAGAAATATTAGAAAAATATGACACCACTAGTTTTGAACTCATGTTTAATTAAAGAATAAAAATAAATATCATATTAATTATAAAATAAAAATTTTAGCTAATTATAAGTCATACCTAAATCAAATCTTAAGATTAAAAGTCATTAAATATTTAAGCCCTTCAAAAGCAACTCAAAATTTCATGAATTAACCTTAAAACTATTAATGACTTGAGGCTTAAATTTCATGTCATTTGAAGCTCATTTCCTGGTCCAAGTATTAAACCTTAATATACCCTACTTAAGGAAGCCCTAATCTCATAAAAATTTTGAAAAATCATATATAATTTTTGAAAAAATAGAATAAAACAAAATAAAAATCATTAAACTCATAATTAAATAAGGACAATAAGAAAAATAAATTTGATGGCTTTTCGAATAAGAAACCTTAATATTAGTAAATATCAAATCTAGGTAAAACATATATTCAATAAATCATTTAAAGTTCATATTAACTCCAAATAAGCTCAAACATTTCATGGATTAGTTTTTGGGTCAATAAAGACTCTTAGATTAAATCTCATAATGTTTGGTGTTCATTTGGTGATGTAAGTATCAAACCCAAATTCAGTTGGTGCTTATGAATCCTTCTACTTAGAAAATTTATAAATAAATAATTAAAATTGGAAAGAATTAAATAAACAGCATTAGACTCATGACATAATATAGAATCAAAGAAATATAAATTATAAGAAACAAAATTAATAAACTTAAGTCAGATTCATGTTAGATTCAAAACAAGATTGAGGAACCATTAACATTAAATGATTAACAAATAAAAAGAATAATAATTATTCACAAAATCTATAAATTTTATGAGATTATCTTGAGGTTGTTTCCAGTTTCAATAAAAAATCTCAAAAGTTTTTTTAGGATCCAAACTACTCTAAAATATATTTTTAAAAAACATATAACATACTTAAATTTATAAAAAAGGCATAAAAGAGACTCATGCTTTTCATTTCACCAATTGGATGATTGGATTTTTTGTGTGATTAAGGCTTATTGATTTGTGAACTTATTACACTTTGTGTCCCCTATTCATTTTGTTTTTGTAAATCATAAATCCAAACTAGAATGTGAAAAACTTTTAAAAAGAGTAACAACAAACTTTTATCAAACTATTGATTAAATATAAACAAAACTCCTTTGTACCCTTAAACAAACTAAAACTTAGAGAAAATATCTCACTTTAGATTGTTTGTTAGGGCAACCAACTTTAGACTTTTGTTAGGAGCATTGTTCTAATTTTGAATGAGTTAAATTTTATCTGTGACTACTTTAATTACAAAAATTAAATAAGTTTGGTGGATGTGTTCAAATTTTGTGATGGTTGATTGTTCTATAATTATGAGGATGATAATAACGAAGATGTGAAGATGATGTGCTCTTTGATAAATGTTTAGATGCCTTGTGATTAGAGCGCTTTATATATTTATTACCTTTTTTTTATAAGTGGTCATGCTTATGCTTGCTAAGGTCACTATAGTCAATCTTATTTTCACAATCTTCATTAAAAAGTTTAGCAAAATATCTCATCCATCTTTGTTGAATATCATCTTCTAAGAAAAGTATTTTTTGATCTTCATCTTTAATACACTTCACTTGAACTAAATCCTTACTACTCTTATCTCTTTGTTTGGCTAACTTATACATATATCTTTCTCCCTCTTTAGTATCTAATCTATTATATAAATCACTAAAAGCTAATAGATTTCTGTATTGGAATGTTAAATAAAAATTTTCTTTACTAACCTTACAGAGATTATAGTCTTTTTAACTTCAAATTTAATTCAATGTATAAAAAAAATGTTGAAGTCAAATGAGATTTTTAATCTTAAAAAAGGGAACACATGAATGATCCTTTTAAAGGTGATTTTTTTGAATGTCTTATGGAGGATGATTATTCCTAAAAGATTTTAAAAATTTTATTTGTAAGACTTACATCCTTCCAGAAGAAATATAAAAGTTAAAATTTAAAGGTATTACCTAGTTGACTCTGCTTATAAATGGTTGTAATTAAGTGGCACTTACCACATTTAGACATTTAAAGATTTGGACTTTATTTTACTTTTATGCTTATTTATGCAATGTTGTTTGGGTGTACGATGTGTAAACTTTGATTACACACTAAAAATTTCTAATTTTTCTTTGTTTCTTTTTACTAATGTGGTTTCCCTAGATAAATTTTTCTAGGCTCTTATAGGAAAAAAAATTTCTACACTTAACCAACATATTGACTATAAATAACATTTAAAGAAAATTCAATTTAGAAATGGTAAAGGGTTTCGGCCTTGTTACAAAACTTTTACTTCTACTCTATGCTTAGGCATCTCCCTATCCCTAACTTTAGATAAGCCACTTGACCTATTAGGGTGATTACTTTATCTTAATGCAGGCCTATCTTTTAAGTAAAATATTTTTTTATCCTTTTAAAATTTCATAATCATATTGATTATATGTTCAACAATGATGTATTATTTTTTTTAACCAACTAAAGAATAAAATTTTAATTATATTTAGCTTTAAGAGCATTAAAAACTACTCATAAATCTGATACCATTTTAGGATCACTAAACATTAGTCTCAAATTCAAAATTAAAACAACAACTAACCCTATCATGCATTTAATAAGACTGAAATGATCATTTTAAATAGCATAGGTGGTGCTTAGTTAGCATTCCACTCCATAAATGATTTAAGTCCAAAAGTGTTGTACTTTCCTAAACTCTTTTCATATTTGAAGATATAGGTCACATCTCATTACTTTTATATAGCATTATGACTAGGTTTAATTCACTACACTGTAATGGTCCACCTCAGTTCAAGGCTATAAGGTTGATTTTCGTATCATAAGCCCTCATTTCTAGGGCACTTTATTGATCTCATGATTGTGAATATAAGTAGCAACTTTTTAATAAAATGCCAACTCAAATAATAAAATCTAAACTCTAAAATATTAAGGCCCAACATAGGATAGGTTGGAACACTTCCAAAAAAAAAAAGGTTGGAACACTTCTAAGTTTCATAAAATCTAGCGTTCCCTAACCTTTTTCCTCAACTTTAGAAAAAAACTAATCTTTCTTTGAAACAACAAAACTTTTAATCATTATTCTAAACTACAAAAATCAAATTATTACTTAGTTGTATTATAATCAAGAATAATCTTAAAGGACTCTCCTCTCTTAAGATATGATTAACCATTAGTTGAGGCTTCCTCCTTTCTTATTCCTAAGGGGAAAGATATCTAAGAATATTGACAATTTTTTAAAAATCCTCATTTTGTATTTAACACTATTAAAAAATAACACTTCAATCATCTTAGGCAATATTGTATTCTCTTTAATGTATTTAATTATAAAAATAAGAAATCTTTCAAAAAAAAACCCTTTTTTTATCTTTGCATCCATTATAGAATATTATTTCTATCTTTTGAGATGGTATATTTTACATAACATAGAATAATTTTTATAATAATAGGAGCATTTAAATCATATGGTTTATTTTTCCCATAGATCTCACTAGTCACTAGGTTGATCCTAGATCAACCCTATGTTAAACCTCAAAATACTCAGAAGTTACCTAAAATGTTATTAAGTAATAGGATTAACCATAGGTAACAAATAATCTTGGACTCATTATAGATACCCTTAATTTACTATTAGACCCATTCTATGGGTGAAAGAGTATTATATAGCATCTTTAACTAATAGCTGTTGACAAAGGGTAACCCTTTACCTTAATAGCTTTAAATCTAAACCAAAACCTTTGAACTTAATCTATTGTCATGGAATTTGAGTCTAAAAACTCTTAACCCATATAAAGAACATTTTGTCTCATGAATGGTCTTTAGCTAAGCACTTTGACCTTAGTTAGCCTTAATTTGACCAAGTTAATAAAATAGCCTTAAGCCAAATCCAAGCTTATATACCTTAGCCTTAAGTTCAAGAAATGTAATGCATTTAAGGTCGCCTGGTTCCATTGTTTAAGAATTTGATCATGTTCAATCAAAATTACTATAATACTCCTAATTGGCCTACATAAGGTACCTTTGGCATGATCTAATTAAAATTAAAATTGATGTTTTTCAAACTTGTATTAAACATTCATTTAGTCTTAGGTATGCTTCTCAAGTCTAAATGTTTTTAACATATAACAAAGGATTCATCCAATCTAATCTAATTCAAACCCTTAAAGCATAATTCATTGATTTCCTTTGCTTTGGCCATGAGAGTTCGTGAGGGTTGTGAAACCCTAAAGAACTAGCCCGATGCTAACCATAGGGGAGTGAATTGGTTATTTTAGAAATTCTTTAGTTAAAAAGAACTTCTTCAAAAAAATTTCAAAGCCACACATAATAATCGATATAACATATATAGAAAAAGTAATTTTCACTACAACAAAATAAAACAAAATTTTCACCCACACATATAATTGAAAAACATAATCAGAATAAACCTTACCTATGTCCATTCCTTGGATACTCTCCAAGTATTGCACTAAATAGTAGTGACTCTCATTTTATTTCCACAGCATAGTGGAGAAGCATGGACAGACATTATTTCACCTCCCCGGTGTGGTAGAAAATTGTGACTCTTTTACAGGCAGAGAACTTCAACTCTATTTTTACACTCCTAGTGATAGTCAGAGAACCACAACTCTATTTTCACCCTGATAATGATTGTCAGAGAATCAAAACTCTATTTTCAGCTTCCAGGTGATGGTAAGAGAACCCTGATCTTTGTTGAAGAACTTCTTCTCCATAGCCACAAAGAATCAAGGCAAATGCTTGTAGGTATAAGACAAGATTTTTGCTTGGAGCAACCTTATTAATAACCTCACAACTTCTCCCTTGCAAAATCATTCTCTCTTCTCTCACAAAGCTCTCCTTCTTTTCTCCCTCAAGGCACTCTCTCCTAAAGTCTCAACAGTCAAAGATATTTTAATAAGAGCTTCAAGAAACCCTAATTTTCAAGAGATCCATCTTCTATTTGTATAGTATGATACATGTATCGTACAATACAGTCAGTGTAATTCAGACTCGTCTAGTAAGATCTTTTAGATGAAATTTTCATCCTTTATAGAATTTCATACATTATAATCATAACATCATACGGTATAAACTGTAGAAATTCCTTCTGTTTGTTTTGGATGATCCTTGGGATGGCAACCTTTATACACTATCAATCATCCAGGACTATGGACATCGTATATTATGATCAATACAAAAATCATGGATTTCATTTAGTATGATATCTAAGATGACCAATTTTATACACAGGTAATCATAGGGAATGAATTGTATTGTATAATATGATCGGTCACCTTAGTTTCCCATTATTTGATATCCTGATATCAAGGGATTAATTAAGAAATAGTTTAATTAGTGCATATAGTATAAACCAAATCATATTATACGATCAGCATAGAATTGGTATCTTTCTCAACCTTTGGTGGCTAAGGTTTTGATAGAGCACAATAAATCATACAGTACGAATTAAAATTGTATAGTATGAAGCAATGTCATACAGTATGAACCCAAAATTATATAGTACGATGTAATTAAAAAAATCTCATAAAAAATATTTTTCTCTCCCCCTATGTGTGTGCAAGGTTACTCAGCAAAGATATCCATCCAATTATATAATATAACTAAAGAAAAGAAAAAAATACAAAATAAAATAAAAACTGATTGTAACCCTAGTGTACTACCCAGTCTTGAGCTAATCAAAATTGAAAGTGAATGATGAACTGATTTTCTGAAATTTTAGTACACACAAAAAGAAAATAAAATATCACAGAAATAATAGAAAATAGAAACATACATAATAATGTTTGTTATCATCAAAATCACGGTGCTTGGATCAAGTTTGCAATAATCTCTCCTTTTTTTATGATAGCAAACATTATTATTTTTGAATTTTCAAAAAGTTGCTTTCCTCTGAACTCCCCTTTAAATGAAAATCAATTGTAAGAAAAAGGAGTATAAATTATTTTAAAATAAAATACAAATAACAACAACAATAACAAACAACAAAATACTACTCCTCCTTTTGACATCGCAAAAAGAGAAAAATAGAAATAAGAAATGTATAAAACAAATAGACTCAAAATGACTAATAACTCGAGGTTAAAAAAAATCACTGATATGAGAACTATCATGGGCATTCACCAAAGTATAATAAATTTACTCTACTAACCAAAAAGACTAAATAAGGTAAATGTTAACTTTATTGAAACCAATGGATTTAGATTTTAGAGTTTTCACACCCAGCTTAACATTTTTATAGGCTAAAATTCTTTGTTTAAATAAAAATCTAATTCAATAATTATAATTAGACATTGAAACATAAACTTTTCAGAATACTAGTATAAAATATATCGAATAAAATATTATTGTAAATGTGATGAATAAAGAACCAAGATTTTCCAAAATTAAGTATAAAATATATTATGAAACATAAAAACTTTCTAAGATTTAAAGATTTATCATAAAGAAAAGCTAATTTGAGTTGAGTTCATTTTGTGCCTCTTTTATCACCTTTCAACATACATTACGTGTCTTTTATTTTTGATACACTTATTGTATCTTTTACTTTTGATGTCATTGTGCATCTTTTGATTTAGGGCTCATTTTATGCCTCTTTTGAATTTTTTGCAAATTACTTCCATTCTAAATTCTTAAGAATCTAAGTTGTAAATATTATCTTCTAAATAGAAGATAAGAGTAACTCACTCTCTTATATAGGGAGGAATAATGTATAAAAAAACCTGATATTTGTAATAGGAATAAATAGCCTAATTTATGAAAAATAATGAATCTCATTTATCAAATTATCAAATTGAAGAATCTATTCATGATATATAAAAAAATATGCAGTATAATGTAAATGTTTTCATTTCAACCATCTCAACCCCAATTCGAATTAGATTTTCAAGTTCACACAACGAATTAATATGTAAAGGAAATAAGAAATGATATGTCAATTCATAAATTTTTATCTTTTTAGCTTTATTTAAGTTAGCAATTTCTTATCTAACCTTTCAGTAAAAATAGAAGTAATTTTATTCCAACCAGAAAGAGTATTGCATTGAGTGTTCATTTGTACAGTACGATATAAGTCATACAGTATAAGTACAATTCATACAGTATGATCAACAGAAATAACATGTTACTTCACTAAAAATTTCTCAGCAAAGGGCACAAAAAATAACCTAATATTAAAAGAAAAATAAGAACCTACTTGAAAGAAAAATAAATATCACTTGAAAGTGAAGAAATAAACACAAAGTAAAATATTTTTTAATTTAAAAGGATAACAACATAAGAGTTGCTAAAAATGTGATATAGAAACAAAATAATAAATATAAAATAAAAACATAGACATAAAAAAGGAAAAGTACAACATGAACAATCTAGAACAGGTGTGGATCCTTATTAGAAGGTGTGGAGGTAGTTGGAAGAACTAGCTAAAGGTGTCGTACTACTGCGGGATAGAGGTTAACTACAGTTGAATATTTTTAAAATGCTCACTAAATCAACCCATATCATTATCATGTTGGGTTTGTTGTTGATTTAGGAGAGTCTCAAGTATGTCAACAAGCTGAGTCAATAGAACTTCTTTAAAAAATTTTCAAACCCACACATGATAATTGATATAACATATACAAAAAAGTGATATTCATGATAATGAAATAAAATAGATTTTTATAACCACACATATGATTGGAGAAAATAATCAGAATGAACACATCAAAATATATAGTGGTTCAGACAACCTAACTTATATCCACTCCTTGGAGACTCCCTCTATAAGTATTGCACTAAATAATAGTGATTCTCCTTTTGCTCCCACAGTAAGGTGGAGAAGCCTATACAAATATTGTTTCACCTCCCTGATGCGATAGAGAATCATGACTATTTTACATGCAGAGAACCTAAACTTTATTTTCACCCTCTTGGTGATAGTCAAAGAACCCCAACTCTATTTTCACTCTCCTAGTGATGGTCAGAGAACCACAACTATATTTCCACCCTCTAGGTGATGGTTAGAGAACCACAATCTTTGCTCAAGAACTTCTAATCAGGAGACACAAAGAATCCAGGAAGATGCTTGTAGATACTAGGCAAGATTCTTACTTGAAGTAATCTTGTGAATCCCCTCATAACTTCTCTCTCACAAAATCTCGGTCTCTTCTCACACAAATCTTTCCTTTTCTCCCTCAAGGCACTCTCTCTTGAAGTTTCAATAGCCAAAGATATTCACATATGAGTATTAGAAAACATTAAGTACTGGGCTTCAAGAAACCCTAATTTTTAAGATACTTGTACAGTATGATCAGTATAATTTAGACTCATCCAACAAGATCATTCAGACAAACTGTTCAACCTTTATAACATTTCGTATAGTACAATCAAAACATTGTATGATACAAATTGTAGAAATTCATTATGTTCATTTGGGAAGATCCTTAGGATGGACAACTTCATACACTATCAATCATCCAGGATTGTGGACATTGTACAATACAATCAATATAAAAATTTTGGATTTTGTTTGGTACAATCTCTTGGACAACCAATTTCATACTCGGGTAATTATATAGTATGAACTACATTGTACAATAAGATCGGTCACAGTAATTATCCATAATTTGATAACCTAATATTAAGGGATTAATTAAGAAAAATTTTGATTAGTGTAAGTATAAACTAAATCATACTATATGATCAGCACAAAATTAGTATCTTTATTAAACTTTAGCTGCTATGGTTTTGATAGATCACAATAAATTATACAATATTAATTAAAATTGTATAGTACAAAGTAAGGTCGTATAGTATAATAAAATTATACAGTATGATGTACTTAAAAAAACTCTTTCAAAAAATAATTTTCTCTATCCCTCTGTGTGTGTGCAAGGTTACTCAACAAAAGATATCCAGCTAATTGCATGATATGACTCAAGAAAAGAAAAAATACATAATAAAATGAAAATTGGTTATAATCCTAATCTACTCAATCTTGAGCTAATCAAATTGCAAGTGAACGATGGACTCATTTCCTGAAATGTTAGTACACATAAAAATAAAACAAAATATCACAAAAATAGGAGAAAGCAGTAACATACATAATAATATTTATTATCATCAAAATCGCAGTACTTGGATTAGGTTTGCAATAGGCCAGTGGTACTCAATTTCTTAGAAGTGATATATACCATTCCTATCTATGGTAATTTCTAATGACAAGACATCCAATCAAGAGGCCATGGAAAATCAAGGTATTACAAACAAATAATTTGTACCCACTTTTTGCATTATTTTTCATTAATATGAGAATAATTATAGTTAATATCATAATATCTTGAAAGACTAATGCTTTGCTACTCATTTGAAAAGAGAAATGATATTTATTTTCATAATCAAATACAACATAAGAAATGTAAAATTCATCTTGAAAGATAAAAGTAATATTAACCTTTCGCATTAAAAAAGAAACTAACCAAGGATTAAAACTTTAGTTTGTGTCCAAATATTTCCCACCTACTTTAGAAAACTAAAGAAGGGTTTATTTTTTTAATCATTCTAGATTACCTATGGAGGCAAGGCTCTATAATTAATTATATTTCATGAAAAGTCTTTAGAAAACTCTTGATTAAAGTGGAGACTAGACTTTTAGATATATAAAAATTTGATTAAATATTTGAGTTCAGATTGAATTATTGAATTGAAAGGTAGGAAAAGATTTAAGACATAATTTCCTTATGTTTAAGTTTATAATTTATTTAGGATTTGGATAACTCTGCTAGGAAGGAGATATTGAGAATGTGTTTACAATCTAGACTTATGTGTTCTTGGATTGGATCTACTTATTAACTTAAGTAGAATTCAACATCTTATGAATGTAAGATAGAAAGCTCTTTCTTTAAATGGAATCAAGGTTTTGGTTCAGAATTTAATCAAGGCTCTATAATATGGAAATGCACCTAACTAGTGCAATCCATGATATATGATTTCTAAAGAAATGTAAAAATAAAAACTTTTATTAATTCATTTATAATAAAAAGTAAAATACAAACTAGGTACGTTATAAAAGAAAAGGTGGCTAAGCTTCACCATAATAGGCTTGGATTTCTACTCCTATAAAATGTAGATTTAAATATTATTTCTTACTTTAGCCTTCAAATTTTCTGATTACAGAATATTCTATAGAATTCCAAATGATAATGATCCTCAATTGAAGAGAAATTGTTTCTTTTGGAATTTACAATTGTATAGACGCAGTCATTTTAAAATATTTTACAACTCTTTACATTTTTATAACTAAATCAACCTACTAAAAGAATCTATAACTTTAAATTGACATTTACATTTATAATTGAACCTAGGTACATTCTACTTTAACTCTGGCACTAAAGAAAAATATGCCTCTGAATATAAATGAGTGCAATGCTGGTGTATGCAACCTATATAGTAAAAACTACAATGCACCAACAAGAAAAGTGATCATGAATTACTTATTAAAAAAATATGTAGAAAAATTAAATAAACAAAATAATAATACCCTCCATTAAAGGTCTCAAATCACAATAAACCATAACAAACCACCAACCTAGCTTAGGCTAGAGTTGGTTGTCCTATAAAATCATTTAAAGTGTGTTCAGGGTCTATGTGATTTTGTGTGTCCCATAAGGTTTTATGCTTAAGTTATTTATATACGAATTTTTTTTTCTATTATAGGCCAAAAAATGTTTTATTTGAGTTTAAGTTTTGATATTTTGTTCTTCTAATAGCATGATTTTTATTTTAAATGATTGAAATTATATATTTTTTAGTTATAAAGAATCTTAAAAGTTAGAAATTCCAGTGAAATTTTAGATTGATAGTCATTACAGCTCATAATTGAAATGCAATCTGTCGCCCATATAAGATAAAATGATTGTACATAGTCCTTTGACTTTTATTTAATGATTTATTTATCATTATTTTAAAGAATATGTTAACCAAATACAACAATTTGCTTTGAAGCATTATATCAATACATTCTAGGTCAATAAATTTAATGTATTTATGCCCTCTCTTAGGAATCAAGCATATGCATAAAGACCTTAAGTTTTAATTAAATATTTATTAAAAAATTAATCCTTTAAATTTTTATTTATTTATTTTTATTTAAAACCCACTAACAGACTTATGTGTTAATATAAAATTTAAATTACAATTCCTCAAAAGATATCAATAGCTCTTTAATGCTCAAAACAGATGCATCGTAAAGAGAGCCAAAGATAAAAAAGAATGATTTTATGTTATTTTATTACATTAATGTTTAATTAGAGTTAATCTTTAATTATTATTATTATTTTATTTAAAATTAGAATAGGTTTTTATTTTTTCTTTATTATAGTTTAATTTAAGTTGTATTGAAATTTATTTTATAGTTTTAGTACTTTTCTTGAATTTATTGTGATTTTTTAAATTTTAGCCCCAAAATAGAGGTTGAAATTAGGGTTCATGATTAAGTAACTTAATGAACCTTAATTAATTTCAAATTATTTTTTAAGGTTTATGGTGTCACTAAGTGTGCAAGATTTGACTTAAATCCATATTGAAGTTGAAAATAATTTATTTAAATTTTTCTAAATTAGCTTTACACAACCCAATGTTAAATTCCCTAGGTGTCCCAACTATTAGTTTAGGTTTGTAATCATGTGTAACCCTTGCATAAAAGTAAAAAATCCACATAAGAATAAAGACCTATTTCTCTATGGATTGACCACATGAATTTCTAAACATTTAGGTCCAAATGTGACCTATGCACTTGAAAATTCAAATCACATAAGTGGGGGCTTCAAATGTGTGTGAGAAAATTAGGGAATGTGAGGAACATGCCCTAGTATTGCTCAGCCAAATTTGAGCCTAAATAGCTAAGTATTTAGAGAGAAATTAAAGAAAATAATAAACACTCAAACTAGAATTACTCTTTATGCATATAAAAAAATTATTTGATTTTATTTTTTAATAAAATATCTCTAATCCTTAAATTCATGAAGCTCTTACATACAAAAAATATTAAGTTTTTTATTTACTATGATTTTCTAAAGTTATATTTATTTATTTCCTCTATAAAATTAAGTTTAAATTAAAACCTAGCTGGTGGCACTGATTAGGACAAGCCATTCTTTGTGACATAAGGCTAGTGGTGGCTAGCCACTTAATCATGTTAGTAAGGTTGTTAGCCATCTGATCTAGCATGGGATGGAATAAGTCACTACGATTCAATCAAATGATCTCACAGCTTGGAGTCATCAGATTGAGCAGATAAAATGACTAAATCACTACCTTTGAAAACAAATAGAAGAAATCTAATATCTGCAATTTCATCTTCCTCCTTAGCTTAAATGAGAGAGGGATACTTTATTTTGATTCAAACTCAATATATAAGGGATATCAAGCCCTACTTTTACTCATAAAGGTCCTTAAGAACATATAGATCAAGGGTATAAAGTATATATGGAGACTTCATACGAAGACTCTAAGAAGCAATTTTAAAACCTAGACTAAGAGTTATGGATTACATTTTACCTGTGTAGGAGGGGTCTCAAGTAGACATATAGGGCTCATTTTGCTCCTTGGACAAAAAGGCTCAACTTTACTGACAACTAGAAGCCTGGAGGAGCATTGGATGATAAGTTTGAAAAGTTAAGATGGATTTAGTCTTGGTTGGTGCTGGAACTCACCATCGATGACATGTAAATGGATGGAAGTGCTCGGGGAATGTAGGTGGAGCTTTGGAAATAAAAAATGATAAGAGAGTTTTCTTGGAGAGGTTCAAGAGAGGGAATCATTCATGTATGAGAGTTAAACCAAGGTTTACCCTATTTCATACCCTGGTAGCTTATCTAAGGGTTGGGATCTCTCAAAATAGTTGCATAGATGCTTGCCAACTATTCAAGGCTATTAAGGGCAATGAGGTAGTTTGAAGAACTTGAAAATGACTTTGTCTTTTTTCAAAGGGGACAATATGGACAAATAAATGTGTCATTAATTCACTTTATATTTCTTCAATCAAATCTATATAGCTAAGAATTATACTATTTTAAAAGATAGATTAATGCTTGACTATCAATTTGAAAAAAGAAATAAAGTTTACTCTCATAATCAAACACATTATAGGAAACATTAAATTCTTCTAAAAAAATAAAAAAAAAACATTCACCGATCATTTTGATATGAAACTAACCAAGGAATTAAACTACGTATGTGCCTATAAGATTTTCTCATACTTTAGGAAAGTATAGTAGGGTTTATTTTATTTTATTTTTAATAAGCTTTCACTTCCCCCATAGAGTGAAGCTATATAGTTAATTACATCTCAATATAAGTCTTGAGAAAACACTTGAATAAAGTAGATATAAACTTTTAAATTTATAAATATTTAACTAAAGATTTATTTTCTTATTCTACATAAATGAATGAATAAAACTTGAATAAACCCTGAAGATTGATTTTTGAAGGGGTTTATTGTTTTAAGAAAATATTTAGATTTAGATTTGAATTTCATTTTAGAATTTATTTAGATTTGAATAACCCTCAAAGGAGGACATAATGAGGTGCGTTTGCAATCTAGACTTATGCCTACTTTGAGTGGAATTTCAGGTAACATTTTAAACACCAATCAATGCCTTTTTAATGTAATATAGGTAGGGTTTTGAATTAAGGAGATTTTATTTCAGAATTTAATCAAAACATTTTTAATATTCAAATGCATTTAACAAGTGTAATTCATGATAAATGTATAATTTATATAACATTATATAAATAAAACTTTTGTTCATTGATTTACAAAATGTATAATCAAAGCATCTGTGAAAAGTAAAAGTGGATAGGCTCCTCCACAACAAACCTGACTTTCAAATCTTATAAGAAATGTAGATTTAAATATGATTACATTTTTATTCATGTCTTATGGGTCCTAGTCTTCTATAGAATTCTGAAAGAGATTGTCTCTAAAAGGAAGAGATTCCTTTTGGAGCTCTACAAAAGTATATAAACAATCAACTTCAAATATTTTATAACTTTTGACACGTTATAACTAAATCTAAATATACATGAGATCTAAAATTTATATTTACATTTATAATTTACACTTCATATTGCTCTTAGATACATTCAACTTTATACGTAAAAGTAAATACTTCCACTAACTCAATAAATGAAAATGCATGATATTTAAAAGTAAGTTGCACTACAAGTAAATATGTAGTGCCAGCATCGATCATTGTAACAAATGTACGTAAGACATCTAGAGTATAAAATGTAAAAATACAAACAAACTAGATACCCTCCAAGCAAGGCATCTAACACAACAAACTAAAATAAACCATCAACCAAGCCTAGGCTAGAGTTAGTTGTCCTAAAAAATCATTTAAAGTGTGTATAAAAGCTGTGTGGCTTGGATAGGTCCAAAGCATATTTTTATTTGAAATTATCCATCATTTATATTTGTTTGTTTAAGGTCATAGGATATTTATTTGTTAACTCTAAATTTTAACGTTTTAATATTTAATTATTTAGCTTTTAAAATGTTTATTTTATTTAAATTATTTTATTTTATATTTAAAAGAACCATGTTAAGTAATGACCTCAGAATGTTTGAAGACATTAAATGCCATATCCTAAGACTGATAATTGTAATGCATTTGTTCCTCTTTAAAGAGATAGAATAATTACATAGCGTCTTTACATTTCACTGACCTTTTATTTAATAATTTATTTTATTTTAAAGAACCATGTTAATTAATAACCTCAAATACATTTGAAATTATTAATTTTCAAAGTCTTAGGCTCTATAAATGAAACACATGTGCTCCTTCCTAAGAGATAAATAAAAAACATAAAGCTTGATTTATTAAAATTATTTACTTTCATATTCATCTATTTAATTTAACTTATTTATTTAATTTAAATTTGATTTGCTATTTTAATTTTATATTACACACACACACACACACACACACACACACACACACACACACACACACACACACACACACACACACACACACACACACACACACACACACACACACACACACACACACACACACACACACACACACACACACACACACACACACACACACACACACACACACACACACACACACACACACACACACACACACACACACACACACACACACACACACACACACACACACACACACACACACACA
>NW_021319813.1:896133-925868 GCF_001605985.2 Dendrobium catenatum | reverse complement strand
AAATTTAAGAAGTTTAAAAATTATTATGATGATTTTTATTTGAATATTCTACAAAATAATTTTCTAATAAATTCTCATTCAAACAAGTCTCATGCACAAATTGCTGAAAGTTGAAACTATAAACTACTAGTTATTTAGTCCCACGTCACTTATGAGTTTTATATTGTGTTGTTTATATACCTTTTTTTTATCCATGGGTTAAGAGCTCACATGATATTATGGCATCATAGAGTAAGATTATTTATATTTAATATAATATAATTAAATTTTTTAAATTATATCATTAAATAAAATATATGATATTTAAATTAATTTAATATTTAATTAAACATTTTATATTAAATTAAATTATTTAATTATATTATTAGTTGAACCAAGTGGTTCTTAAGAATAGATCAACGGTCGGCCGGTTGAACCAGCGGTTCAAACTAATTTTTACCAGTTTGATTAAATCGATTCTTCAAGAGGACCGAACTGGCCATAATACTAGTTCATAGTTGAACCGGTCGAACTGGCCTTTCCAGACCAGTTTCACAAAAATGGTTATTACATAAGATTATAGGAATGTCACTGCATCTTTACATTCAAATGTTGTTTCTATATTTGATTGTAGGTATGAAAATCCTACTAATGCAGCCTTTTAGGATATCTCAAAATATGCTAACTTCACTTCTAATGTTTGCTCAAATGCCTTATAAGAAATTACTACTTTAAAAGACCAAATTGCTCCTCTACAATAGCCATCCAAGCTTCCTCTTAGTCCTAATCTGGGCCAAGACCTCCCCAATGTATGAAATAAGATGGATGTTATCAAAATTGATAATGTATCTAAGGTGACAATTATGTCAAAGCACGGTTATTCTATCACTTTAAATATGAAGTCCGTCCATGCCAACTTAGCTAGCTTTGAAAGTTGGCTTGTGGGAAAGCTTATTAGAAGAAGATTACCTTTTTTTTTTGCTAAACAACTAATTGAAGCAAAAATAATTGGGGACTTCTAGCTTCTTTCCATCTCTCCAGACACTTTTATTTTCCTTTTTGAATCTACCGAGGCTCGTGATGTTTTCCTTATGATTGGGTCATGGATAGTTGGTGGATTTATTATTATTTTTTATCTTTGGTCTTCTTCCTTCTCTCCCCAATCTATGATGGGTTTATCTTCTCCTTTGTGGATTCGTTTGCCTTCCTTACCTCTTTTGTATTGTGACAACACCAACCTTGCTCGAATAGCTTCTTTTTTTGGATAAGCTCTATGGGTTGATGCTCAAACCAACTCTTGGGGGAGAAATACTTTCACTCATGTTTGCATGATGATAGATCTTTGTGCCAAGTTTCCTCTTGGAGTTTGGATCTCTGGGCTTTATGTTAAGTTCTTTCAAAAAGCTGAATATGAGGTGATTTCTCACATTTGATTCCATTATGGCCTTATTGGGAACAACATATGTCAGTGCACCAACATTCCTCAAGCATCTAAGATGTGCTTGCATCAACCTCAAAGCAAATCTACTAAAATGAGGGATAAATTTATTTTGTGCAAGGATAGCAGCAATCCCTCTTTTGGTGGCCCTATTACCACTAATAGCTACCCATCTATGGAAAATATTGACCCAAATCCATCTTCCACAATCTAGTTATTCCACCATTAGCCTCAATTGGGAAGTGAGCATTCTATCATGTAATGTGCAAAAGAAGGTCAAAATCCTGAAAGCTTTGGGCCTTGGAATCTAATTACTTTTAGAAAATTTAGAAGACATAAGAAGAAGAATTCCAATGTTGGTATAGGGGGTCAGAAGGCTACTCCCTCTATATCAAGTAGGGAAGTTACTATACCGGCCAAACAAGTTGTTTCATCATTTGAAGGTGAATTCTTTAACATCCCATTCAAGTTCTCCACTGAGGCTTTCCTTATGCATCCTAGGCATGCTAGCCCAAGGAAATATGGAGTCTCTATGACTCATTTGCTTAGAAATTTCAACTCTTGGGGCCAATTACTGATCAACCAAGGAAGCGAAAGAAGGATGGTGGTGGGGATAAATCTCGTTGAGGTGTTTATTTATTTTATGGGTTGTTTAAGCTTGGTCTAGGTTTATATCTTCTTTGTGTTGTTATGTTGAGTATGGCTTCTTTTTGATGTCTCTTCCTTGTTGGAACTCATTATATACTTTTTGACTTTATTTAGACAAAAAATCTACATCATTATGGAGCTACAATTTAACTACA
This sequence comes from Dendrobium catenatum, assembly GCF_001605985.2. Classification (NCBI taxonomy): domain Eukaryota; kingdom Viridiplantae; phylum Streptophyta; class Magnoliopsida; order Asparagales; family Orchidaceae; genus Dendrobium; species Dendrobium catenatum. Next base: position 923,648 of record NW_021319813.1, on the reverse strand, counting down.
TAACCAAGACTAGCATAACCATAAGGCAAACAAAACCAAAAAAACCAAATCCAGTGAGGAGACCCTAGGATAACCAACCTAAGAGAAACAGGGCCAACAAAATTACATTTCAAAAAATGCCAACATGCCACAAACCCCCATGACTAAAAGTTCATTTAGGCTGTTAAAGCTAATAGAACTATCACAAGGCTAACCAAGAGGGGGTGAATTAGTTATTTTAAAAATTTCTTGGATTTTGGAAAACCTTTTAAATGTTATGAAATATAAAATCACTAATTCTAAAATATGCAGATGTCTATAGAAATAATTTTTACAGATAATTTTTAACTACAAAATTTAAAAGCAGTAAAACAAATTGCATGAAAAATAAAAATAATAGAATAACACAAAATTTTATAGTGGTTCGGTCAAAATAGACCTACATCCACTCCCTGTAAACTCCTTTTCTAGGTATTGCACTAAACACAAGTGACTCTCCTTTTTCCTCAAAGAAAGGAAGAGAAGCCCTCACCTCTTCCACCAACCCGGTGCGGTAGAGAACCATCGCCTTTTACATTCTCCAAGTGATGGCAGCGTGCCTTCTCATATTTTTTCATCCTCCTGGTGAAGGTAGAGTGCCATCATATTTTTTTCACCCTCATGGTGAAGGTAGAGTACCTTGATCCAATGTTAAGAATCTTCTCTTGAGAGTCTCCAAAGAAAATGGGTAGAAACTTAAAGCATATAAAGAGATTCTCACTTTTGGAAACCTTCTGAATCCCTCATAATTTCATTTCACTACATCTCTCACTCAAAAATTTCTCCCAAACTCACTCTCTATGGTCTCTCTCAAAAGAAATTCATAGCCAAAAGATAAGATGACAATTTTTAGGACTCCTTATATAGAAACTACATGAAAAACCATCCAAAAACTAAAAATTAAAAGTCAACAAACTTAACTTTTTATTGTATGATAAGTTTAAAAATTAGGGATTTGTTTGTTATGAATTGGGATGAACTTAGTTCCATACACTGTCATTCATAAGTACGAATTTAGATCATGCTATGTGAATAGTTTAAAAATAAATGTATTGTATGGTACAACCATGTACAATCCTAATTTCATACACTACCAGTCGTCTGTATGATCTAACATCATATAGTACAAATAGTTCAAAATGAACTAGTTCATATGGTATGATCTAAGGTGAAAGGAATTTCAGACTCTATCAGTCGTCTATACGACCTGACATTGATAGTACAAATAATTCAAAATGAACAAGTTCATATGGTATGAACTGGGATGAAAGGAATTTCATACTCAATCAATCATTAGTATGACCTAACATCGTATAGTACAAACAGTTCAAAATGAACTAATTTTTATGATACAATCTGGGATGAAAGGAATCTCATACTTTGTCAGTCTCCTATACAACCTCACATCGTACAGTACAAACAATTCAAAATTTTTAAGCCTTGATTTGAGTAACTACATTATGGAGGAAAATTTATCAAATTTTACAGTGCAATTAAATATCGTATAGTATGATCAGACTTAAAAATTTTACAACTCTCCCCCTATGTGTGTGTGTGAATAGTTACCCAATTACAATCACTCTTGGTCAAGCACAAGAATAATAATAATAATAAAAAGAAATATACAGACTCTATTACATGACATCCTATTCTACCCTTATCTTTACGTCTTCAGCAGTTTGGAGTAATAAATGAATTCTTTGAAATGTTAGTACACACAAAAAATAAGAAATATCAAATTCATGCTAGGAAAAATAATAAAATCATAAGAATAATAATATTTTGCTATCATTAAAAAATAACATTCTCAATCTTATTTCCAACAACGACGCCCTAGCAATAACAAACAGCATACAACAAAATAGATAATAAAACAAGTAATACCCGACCTCGCAAAAGCAAAAGGGAAAATGACCCGAGAGGGAAAACCAGCAGTAGGTTAATAGGAACGACCCAAAAAACCAAAACAAAACTCAAAGAGAGGAAACCCACAGTATTAATAGGATCTAATGTAAGGATGACCCAACCAATCTAAATGAGCCAAACCCATAAGTTTGGTTAGTAAAGAAGACCCATTATACTCAGTAAAACTAATCAGATTGCAAACCATATTAGCCAAATAATCAACAGGAAAATTGCCTTCCCTTAAAATATGAGATATAGAAAAGGAAATGATGGAATGCCAATGCTTTATTTCTCTAATAATATAGAAATTATAAGGATTGGAAATTAAATTACCCTAAATATAATGAATAAGAAGGATAGCATCAACTTTAATCCAAATATTAGTGAATTGTAAACCATACTAAAGAGCTCGTAATTTAGCCATAATAGCAGTCGTAGAATTTGAGGGACAAGAAAAAGCCATAATGCCATAGCAATTGGAATCACAAATAAGACCTCCAAAACTAGCATTAGTTTTTTTAAAAGAACCATTATTATTGAGTTTAAATCATCCTTGAATAGGTTTAAGTCATCTCACAATTCTTTCTTTGAAAACATGGGAGGTGAAATAAATTGTAATACTAAAGTCAATAGTAGTATGATAAAAACCATTGAAGTAATTAACCTTAATCAAATTGGTCAAAAACACTTACACCACTTTCTCCTTAACTTTAGATATTATATACAAAACATTCATAGTAACATCATCATGTTTAGAGTCATTCGTACTCCATAAAAACCATCATATAATAATAGGTAGGACATTATTAATATGTCCTTTAATAGGAACAAACTAAGATTGTAAAATATCATTGATGCAACTATAATTAGTACACAAATGAGCACTAAACGCATTATCAAAGTATAACCAAACTTTCAGAGAAAAAGGGCCACTAACAAAAACATGGTTCAGGCTTTCAATGTAGTAACAACATTGACATTTAGAAATGATGTAAAAACCATTTCTTTATTAAAATAGAATCTATAGGAATATAATTATATAAAATTCTCCACATTAAAATAAAATAAGAGGTAGGAATAGCCTTGTGCCAAATAGCCAAAAAAAGCAAGGATTTAGAATGAGTTTGCCTTATGAAATGTTAAACCTCTTTAAAAACAAACTTAATATCATAAGAATTGGTAAACATCAACAATACTCCTTCTCAAATTAAAGGGGAATTTTGTTAATGAGGTTAATAATAAATTCAGTAACCATTTCACTAAGCACATTCCAAACCCCATGCTGAATAAATTGTGAAACTTTGCAAGCACTAGTAGATTGAGTGATTAACAAATTGTTAATAGAGAAATTGTCTAACCATTTATCTTGTCAAAAGAAAATGTCACCAACCCCAATCCCCCATTGAATGAATTGCTCAACATCCCACTTAATAGAATAGAGCCATTTCAAGTTATAGGAATCCCATTTTTTAAAATGGCAATTAAGAGGATGCTTCCTAGAATAATACTTAGAAATCATGAAATTAACTCAAAGGCTCTTCTTAGACCTTAAAGCATACCAAAGCTTATAGGATAAAGCATGAACCATATCTCCAAAATTTTTAAAACTTAACCTCCCTTCATCAAAAACCCTAGAACATTTATTCCAAGAGTAAAAATAAAACCATTTTTACAGAACCATTACTAGTAATAATAAAGTCATTAGAAAAAACCCAAATAAGAAATAGGAAAACCACCAATGGTTTGAAATTAAAAATTAAGATGTTTTCCAAAAATCTCATTTAGACCTATAGAAAGAAATTCCACATCAATGGTAAACTAGGCAGGAGATAATGTATACCCTTTGCCTACTTGACTTATGTTTGGTGAAAATGCTAAAGATAGACACAATTAAGATTTAGACTCTCTAAATATATTTCTAATGTAATGCATGCTGGTTGAAATACTCAAAATCATGAATGTTTGAAATTTTTAAAAAGGCTTAAAAATAGTTTTTAAAAGACTAGGCTTCCCCAAGTTTAGCACCTCATGCTCATAAGACAGATTATCTGAATTCTACCCATATGCGAGAAAGTGCCTAAAATAGGGAAAGAAGAATACATTAATATGTATGTAACCTCGGGGGCAATCCCCATGTATCCAGGCTAAAATGAAAAGCATCACACAAATGCCAAAAAAAATAAGAAAAGCACGCAATCCTATATACAATCAAGTCAACACATCAAATATAATAAAACTAATTAAAAAAAATGTCCATAGGTAAAATATCTTGCTTATTAGAACCCAAAAATACAAAAATTAAAGTGGTCGAGCACCACTGACCACAACTTGGATTTTAATCCTAAAATAGATGCAAGTGACTTTGAGTAGGATACTCTTTATCTTCAATTCTTCAATCTTTCCTCCTTTGGGCTCCTTGGATTCTTCGTTGGCTACCCAAATGGAAACGATAATTTTTCCCTTGAGGGGGAAGATTACTCTTTCAACTTTGGGTATGAAAAGATGATCCAAATTTGGACTTCCAAATGAAAAAGGACTATCCCCCTAAGGGTTATCCTTTCCTCTTTGGAAACCAACCTTTGGATCTGTGTATCCCAACTTAAATATACACTTTCACAACTCAATACTTGATCAAATTACATTAATAAAAAATTAAAATTCTAGACTCTCCTGAAGGGTTATCCTAAGCATTTAAATATTAAAACACATTCCCAAGAATTTATGTATATGTGCATAAATGAAGTAAACACACTTGGCCACGCTCTTTTTTATTTTGGGGCTAAGCAGTTGAAGCACCTATAGCAATTATAATTATTATTTATTTTTCCCCCTTTATTTCCTTACATGAGTGCGGGCACCTACAAAAAACTCTATGAGCATCCAGATCATTCTATCTAAAAGGTAATCTAATCATCATACACATCATCAATCTATAGAGTGTAGTAAAAGTAAGTAGACACAATAAGCAATTTCAATCACAACATGCAATAAAATTTCAAAATCTGGCACACTGCATAAAAGTGAACACCAACCTAGCCTAGATCTTGAGTCAGTTTACTAACAAACCATCTGAAATATATGTAGTAGGTCATGTGGATGGGGTAGATCCTAAATTGGGTAGTTTATTAGAGTTGTCTAATGTCTGAGTTTTTTAAGGGATGAGGGAGGATTTTTAATTAGAGTTTAAATATTGATGTGTTAAATCTTCATTTGGATATATTTTAATTGTTAAATAATTGCTACCTTTATTATGCACTAAGGCCCTGAAGTTTATTTCACCTTCCTTGGGGCTAAGTTAATAGCCTCATAAGCTTGGGTTACCCAGTAGCAATTAGGTTTAATTAAGTTAATTTATTTGGTTAGATTATTTTTATTAATCAAATTAAAGATTTTAAAAATTTTGATGAATTATTGAATTTTTAAGAATTATTGGAATTATTTTAATTATAATAATTAAGAGGTTAAAAGTTGAATTTTTAAATTAGAGTTAATTTTGGGGTTTAATATTTTTAATAAATATTAGGACTTGTGATTAGTAGTTAGACTATTAGCATGTTCAATTTTGAGTTTTCTATAGAAAGTTATGGAATTTAGATGTTTATGCTAATTTTGACTTGGTTTTGACCAAATAGTTGACCTTTTGACTTTCATTAAATTTTGAAGGTTTAACATTTTTGTAAAATATTATACTTTAATTTGAGTTAGGTACCTTTAAGTTTGATTAAATTAGATTTTTTTAGAATTAATTATTATTTTATGAAATTTGGGTATTTATTAAATTATTTTAATTAAAGACCCTTTTAGTGATTTGAACCCAAATGGACTCAAAACTTCTTGAAATCACCCCAAAGATCAGAAATGATCTCAAGAGGGCAAGTGTTTGAGAATTTATTGGGATTTTTCATTATTTTTAATTAATTATTTTAATTAAAATTTTAATTTTCCTTAAATCTTGAATTAAGTTGAAATTAAGGGCTTGCTAAATGGGTTTTCATTTTTTTTCTGAATTAAAGGTTGAAATGTGATTAATTAGAGTCATTAAGTTAATTTTTTGGATTTAATAATGATTTCTAGTGAATTATTTAAGGCTCTAGATCAATTTTAAGGGAAAATTTTAAAGTTCCTAATTGGTGGAATAAATGAAGCGCAAATTCAGTAAAATTTGGACCATGAGATCACCCGACTTCAAGGTCCAAACACACTAAGTTTGAAACCAAATGGAGCTCTTTAAGGTAGCTAACCAATCCACCTAAGGTGACTTCTAAGTCACCTTGGAAAAATCCTAGGGATCTATCCTAAGCTCTGATTAGGGCAAAATTAGTGGCTCTATACTCCCTATATTAAGCATCATCATCGCACCAAAACACAAATCCTAATTCTCATTGTACATATCATAAACCAAATTCAAATCCAAGGGTCAAACCAAGACCCTTAAACATAAATTGGCAAAAAAATTCCCTTAGACATTTTAAACAGGGGAGGGAAAATTTGGACATGTCAGGGACATGTCCAAATTCATTCCCAAAGTCCCAAGCCATAGTAACTTCAATCAAGCACATAAATATAATAATAAGCAAAACATTCAAACTAAAATTAAGATTGATATAGACACAATTAAGGCTTGGGATCATAGGGCTTTCGTAGATCTCTCAGAGATCTTTCCAATGAGCCAAAGAACACCTAAAATATCATATGGTCAGGATTAAATATCTTTTAGAATTACAAGATTTAATTTGATCCGTTGATTGAGATCAACGGCTAGGATTATTTCACACTTGAACTCAAAGTCGTAGACATTCCCCAGTGTGATTCGAGCGATCCCTCTGGTGAAATCTCATAAAAATTCATAGAAAGCACCAGGATGATTGAAACTTTCAATCCAACAGTGGAAATCTATTGAGTTGAAGATTCTCTTCATACTTGACCACCACTACCTATCTAAGAGCTCAAGAGAAGGTTTATATTATGGAGAAAGTCCCAATAAATGGACTTTTCTCTTCAGAAGCTTTAGAAGATAAAGGAAAATGGTTGTCCTTCATGTGTCGGGGCTGGTGGATGGTCAGAATTAAAACTTTGAGCGGATCGTGCAAGGATTCCAATGGAGTTTGCTCGAATAGATGAACATGAGAGGCTGGGAGACTAGGGGAAGCTCAGGATCACCCAGAGATCTCTATGGAATGATTCTGGGAGATTGAATTTAAATGTGGATGTCTGGTGGACTTCCCCTATTCAGCTTACTCCAACGAGATTGGATGGCCGGGATTATACAAGTAAACCATTGGATGGCCTCCAGGTGGAAGGGGACATCCTCCCCAAGGTCTGTGAGGTTGAAGCTGGCAAGCCCAGCCTTTGGAAGGCTTTAGATCAGACCCAAAGTGGGGGGACCAATGGAGCTCATTCTCTATTGGTTCCGGTCGTCGCCAGCCAAGGTCTGGGTTGGGCTGACCTGGAAAGGGTGATGGGGATATGATGAGCTCGAATGTAAGCTTAGTTGGACTTGCGGGAGTCCAATTCATTTGGATGGCTCGGTTTGACCCAAACCTAAATGGTTTGGATCAGTTTGGGCTTAACCCAGGTCAAGCCATACTACGGGTCAGAGGTGGGAGGCAAGTTAGGCTCTAGTGTACCCAATATAAGTGGTAATTAGGTTTGAATTTCCCTAAGGTGGCAGATGGCTCGGTTTAATGTGGCTTTGACCATTTTGGCTAGCCTAGAGGTTGGCCTAAGTCAACCCAAAGGCTGGGCTGACTAGGGTAGGTGCATTGGACCTAGGGCCACCTAGTTGAGGTATTAGCTAGGTTCAATTGGGCTTAAGATGGGAGTTGCCTCAATCCCAAGAGGTTTTGACCACTTTTTTTTATCCTAACTCATAACCCAAGTTGACCCAATGGTTGGGATGACTAGGGAAGGTGTATTGTGTTAAGGGAAACCCAAGGCCACTATGGGTTGGGTTTAATTGGGCTAGGATTAGAAAATAGCTCAAGGGTAACCTTTGTTTGGACACTTTGGTCAAGTAAAATGGCTAGCCCAAGTAATACCATGGCTTGGGTCTCCAAGAGGGCTCTCTTCGGCACCCAAAGGGTTACCCCATAGACTTGGATGAGTTTGGATAAACTTGGGGAAGGGATTTGAATGAATGGGGGTGCATGGAAGGTTTGGTTGATGTTGGTTGACTTGGTCAACCAAGTTCACCTAAGATCAAAAGTTGATTCCATTGAGTTTAAATTGACCATATGAACTCAATGGGTATGGTTACAAGCCAAGAGAAGGGCATTTGGTTGGAAATAGGTATTTAAACCCCTTAAGGGTCACCTTGGTCAACCATGGTTGAATTAGTCAACCAGGTTAAACCTAAGTGTGGGTTAAGGTCCAATGTGTTCCTAGTGGTGCTTAGGATTCATTGGGATGGGTTTTGAGGGTTGTGGTAGGAAGGTTCGATTGAACTTAGGGGAAAGACCAAAATATTTTGATCATTTTGAGCCCTAGTCAATTTTGGGTCAAATTAAATCAAAAAAGTGTAGAGTGTTGATCAATAGGTCCTAATGAAGGTCATGGAAGTGCTTGGAATGTTTGAAAATGGTTGCAAGGCAAAGATCCATAGGATGGCAAGTCCAGTGGCATGGCTTGTAAATAATTGAAGGTTCTGCAGCCTTTGGGAAAAGATTCTATTTAAACTCTAGGAATGTCATATTGAGCTCAAATTTGGATGGTTAACCTTAGAGACATGCTTAAAAAACATGCAATTGATAAACCCCCAAACAGAGGTCATTAGACTAGGTTTCATGAGGTTTGAAAATTCCCCTAAAAAGGCTTTCAAGACCTTAGCCCTTGGATTTGGTTTGAAACCTTATAATTGGATTGTGTTTTGGATTTAGATGATTAGGGGTGGCTTATCCATACCAGTAACAATCAAATAGATGCTTGTTAATGGTTGGATGAGATTTGGAAATTGATTGAATGTTGATTGAGAATTGATTGATGGTTGATTGGTGGTTGATCCAAGAACTAGATTAGGAGGTGGGATTGAATTTGATTGAGGTTAGTTTGGGTCTTATTCAGGACCTATGTGATCAGGGAGTAGAGACTTCCCAATCACTGGGTCACTTGAAAGAAACCTAAGTGGGTCTTAGTGACCTCATACAAAAATGAGGTCAACACTGCAACAACAACAACAACATCAAGCCTTTATCCCACTACGTCTACATAAATCCTTTTTCTCCATTGTTTACTATTTAAGGTCAAATTCATGTTTAAATCTAATAAATAAAGGTCATTCCTAATATTTTATAACCAAGTCTTTTTAGGTCTGCATCTACCTTTATTAACATAAGTCAAATCTAATACGTCTACTCTCCTAACTGGGTAATTATAAGGCCACCGTTTTATGTGACCAAACCAACTAAGGTGACTTTCTCTAATCTTATCTTCTACTAGAGCTACTCCAACCTTTTCACGTATATGCTCATTTTGTATCCTATCTCTAAGGGTAAAGCTACTCATCCACCTGAGCATCCTCATCTCTGCCACACTTAACTTAGTATTATGCTTCTCTTTTAATGGCCAACATTCAGGACCATAAAGCATTGCAGGCCACACTACCATCTTATAGAATTTTCACTTAAGTTTGAGGGGTACTTTTCTATCACACAACATGCCAGATACATTCCAAAAGTTAAAAACATGAGATCAACACTATCATGATGAAAATCATTCCAAAAGTTAATAACATCTTTTTTAGGTAATAAAGCTATGGAAGTATATGTAAAGAATTTTGAATATGGATTACCCATGAAGAAATATACTACAAAATTCACTAAATCACCTTTAATAATAGCCTAGGACATCAAGAAAAACTTGGTTGTAAACCCATTAGGGTTGGACACAGAATCAGCATTCATGCTTTTAATAGTGAGCCAAATTACCTCTTTAGAAATCACCTTAGTAAGAATCATATTATTCTCCTTGGCAATAAGAGTAGGAATAAAAGAGAAATCAATAATCAAATTAGGATAAAAATCTTTTTTAACACATTTTCGAAATAGTCAATTCCATAATCATTAATCAACTATGGTAAATCATTAGAAGACCCATTAAGACTAGTAATTTTATGGATGTAACAAGCAACTTTTTTGTGATTAGCAATATTATGAAAGAATTTGATATTTCTGTCGCCCTGAACCAAAATATAGAAAAAGCCTTTTATCTCCAAAAAACCTTTTAATTTTTTATAATATTAAACAATTTTTTTAGTTTTATTCAATAAAGAGAGGTTCTCAAAGGAGGAATCAGTCTTATACTTATTATCAGTAATAGTAACCATATTCTCAGCCTACATAATGTTAGAAAAAATGTTCTTGAAAACACATTTGTTCCACATATTTAAATTTGTCTTAAGTCTCTTAAGCATAAACCACAATCTAGTCATACCCCCAACATTATCATTAAAAATAAAAATGCCAATTGCTCTCTAAAATATTGAGGAAAAACTCATCAACAAGCCACATGTTTTGAAACTTAAAAGGTGGATGATTATTAACAATATACATGGAAATAATTAAAAGAAGAGGATAATGATCTGATAAAGTTCTATTCAAATGCTCAATGAGGGTCATAGGAAAAGAAGAAATTCACACATCATTAAATAAAATATGATTTAATCTTTGGCGCATAGTAGCCTTATTCTAGGTAAAAGTAATTCCAGTGAAACTAATATCATGTAAGTTTCAATTTAAAATCATGTCATTAAAATCTTCCATTGCATGGAAGTTAGGAGGTTTCCCTCTAATTCTTTTATTAATATTGGAAATATTATTAAAATCACTACCAACCATCTAAAGAGCATTTAAACTAGAAGAAATTTCAGAAAGCTATCTCCAAAAAAATTTTCTTTCGAATCTAGAGCAAGAAGTATAAATAAAGGATGCATAATAAGAGAATTGTAAAAAATTAAAATTAGATTCACTATTTGATGAAAATCATTAATAATATCTAAATTCACCAAATGCTTCCAAAAAATCCAAATTTTATTAGAGCAATTATCAAAAGCCAAATCAAAGCACAACTTCTTATGGGTAACATCCAATTTATAAGAAGAAATTAAAGGCTCAATTAAAACAAGCACATTAATATTATGAATCCTATAAAATTTTCTAACCCAATCCCTAGATAGGGTAACACACACCCCCCTTATGTTTCATATAAGAGCTTTAACCATTAGAGAAGAAATATTTGAGGCACGCGTAACTCTAAGAGTGTGACCAATAATACTCTTACTGCTCTTATTTTTCTTCTTTTCAACTATAGTAACACTTCCCTCATTATTATCAACATTTTCTTTTGAACAAGGGGGTGACATAGAAACAATGTTTATACCTTCTTGATTATCCATAAGAAAACCATTAGCATGAGGCAAACTCTCCTCCTCCTCAATAACAAAGTCATCAATAAATTCATATTTCTATGATTTAAAGAAAAATGACATTGAGGTAAAGCACTAGTAACATCATCATTATGCAAAACCTCATCTCGTCCCCCTTATTCTACAAACTCCTTAGAGTGTGAGCTATTAGGAACACTAGATCCACCATCAATATTGTTACTAATAAATCCACATGTTAAAGGAAAAATTGAACAAAGTTTAGTGGCACATTCCATAATTTGTGTGTTTTTCCCAGGTTTGTCAAATTCCCTAATGAATTTATCTGAAGGTAAAGTTTCTAGGACATCCTTAGAATCCATATTGAGATGACTCAAATGAGTATGAACATTAGCTCCTTTATCATTAGATTCTCCCTTGTTAGACTTATCCATATTTTCACTTTTATATTAGGCTTTTTTAGATGCACATGAACCATGAAACGTTCATTTATCGAATGACCATGGACCCAAAATGAGCACAAAAATTAGGTATATTTTCAAACTCCACTTTTTGTAAATAACCAGACATTTCTAATCCAAGCCAAACTTCTTTTGGATGTTTTTTGTAATATCCATTTCTACAAGAATCCAAGCTATAGAGGGTCTCATCGGAGAAGCCATTGATTGATCTGATTGTAATGTTCTACCAAAAATTGAACCTAATGCATATAAAATGTGCAAATTAAAGAAATGTAATCATAAATTAAAAAACAAAGCTAGATAGGAATAATCAGAGATTCTTCCTTAATATCAAAATAAGGAGTCCATTTTAACAATCTCATTTGTCAACTGTTTATGTAATGTGTTAGTTATCCTTGCAAATACATGGCTATAGTCCAAATCATTTGAGAGTTGGATCGCTAGATGACTAGCTTCCAACAAACCAATGGAGAAAACACAAGACAGCTTCAAATTATATAAAAATAGTTGGATAGAATCAAGATTAGGTTGACATATAGAAAATTTTCTAACTAGAGTAAATTGGTAAAGAGAAGCTAATTTAACAATATCTTCATCAGACATTAAAATATTTATAAAACCTTTTATAGAGGATTTAGGAAAAGAAAATATATGATATTTGGAAGATGAAGCACCAGCAACCACAACAACAAAAGAATGAGATTTAGGGGTGCTTTCATTACCATTGTCATAATATACCTTTATTCTCAACCATAAAACTTGCTAGAGGCCTATCCCAAGGATTCGGCGGAGAGGAAGATGGACCAACCGCCATCCCAACAGATCCACAAAAACCTAAGGTCAAGAGGCCTTAAGGATGAATGATGGAATGAAAAATAGCAGTAACAACACTTAAAGAATGAAATGAGTAAATCTAACCAAAAGCTACAATGGAAACCACGATCAACTACAAGAGAAACCGCAATCACCAGAGCAAAAGAGCACACAAAGAGAGAGAATTTGAATGTTGATGAATTATTAAAATTACTTTTTTTAGTTAAAAACCAATGGAAGGGCCTATGAATTATTAAAAAAAAAAGATTACAATGTCCTTAATGGGGACCTTTAGCTCAGTAATGCTCAAACCATCTACAAAAAAGCAAAAATAAAAAAACTATGAGCCAAAGGTCCCCTCTAATAAAATAATACTTGAAAATATAAAAACATTCTAGGTCATCCAAGAACCAGCACCAAAAGAAGAAAGATCTTGAAATTAGCATTATGCGCAAACTTTCTGCCAAAAGTAGGAGTCTTGCGAGCAAGAACCACATTGCAACACACCTGAAAAAAGTAGCGGCTACAAAACAAAATGTTACAAAATAAGATATAAAAATAATTTAATAAAGTAAGTTATTGAAAAATAAAAAATAAATTTGCAATTGATAATAACATGTAAAGAATGAGACAAGCTCCACATGTAAATGCAACCACAAGGAAGGGAAGATATTACCATAAGCAATAAGATAAAATCTACACATATCCGGGTGTAGCATAGGAAAAGTATAGGCCCATAAAAAAATTTAGCCCATAAAGCATCATTAACCGTCACGCGGGTATAACACCAAATATAATTAATAGGAGGCCAATAAAGAGAACATAAAGGATCAAATTTTAGTAATAGGTGTAAGCAGAAATTGTAATGACAAGGAAACATAAACCTACATTCACCCAATGCATATAGTCCATTATGGTATAATAGCAGCTCCACAAGAGAGTTATTAAGATAGTAAAAGAGCAGCCTTAAAGAAACACGTGCAAACAGCCCTAGGGAGATGTTATCGAGAATGACAAGAAATATAAATTGCCCGTCAACCCCCAAATCAATACAAAAAAGTATCAAAACCAATAAAGAAAGCAGGAATTCATTGGTCTGAATAGTAGAAATGAGCAAAAACCATGAAACTTTCTAGCTCATCAAAGTAGTATCTGACTTGTCTTGTCAAAAATTACCCCACGAGTTAAGAAAATCAGGAAAATAATAACTAAGCACTTGTTGCTCAAACTCAAACCACCTCCAAAACAACAAAAAATGAAAATATACCTTGTAGACGTAAATAAAAAGGCCAACAAAAACACAACTCTACCACAAGATCCACCTCAGTAGATGGATATCATAGAAAAAGCTAGATAGAGCCTCAATAGGAATTAAAAATACTAAAATAATTATGAATGTAGTAAATATGAAGCTTAGTAACATAAGAATTACAAAGAGACAAATTGGCCCAGTAATGCCAAACATTGTTACTAACATGAAATTTAACTCTCAACCCACTAATATGACCCCTCAGCCCTCCAATAACTAGAGGAGGAGAATATGAGCATTATAGGTGAAAAAAAGTTAAATCCAGCAAGAATCAATCATAACCATACCAAATAAATTTAAAAACACCCCAACAACAAAATTGGGCATTAATACACAAACCCATAATCTTGAACAACAACAAACAGACCTCTAGGAATATATAAGGAGACCCCCAGATAGAGAACATGATAAATAATAAATGAAGAAGCAGCATAATACTCAAACAGTTCCACTACAAACGGGATACATCACCCAAAAAATACCACGACAAAACACCAACAATAAATAGACTGACCACAACTAAAATTTCCCCATACTAACTCATAAATATTGATGAAGTACTGCATAAAAAACCATAAATAAAAGAGCAGCAAAATAGGAAAAAAAATAGATATAAGGAAGACCAGAGTGATCCAATCTAACCAAACCTTGAAGCTTCCTAGGTAAAGTATTTTTAGAAAATTCATTAAAACCATTCAAATTACACCCAAGTTTGGCTAAGAAATTAGCCATAACATTAGCCTCCCGCAAAATATGAGAAAGAGAAAGATATCAATGAGAGCCAATGTTTAATATCTCTAGGCATATAAAAATAAGCAGGATTGAAAATAGAATTCACTTCAATATAGTGATCAAAATCTTAGCATCTACTATAATTTAGAATAGTAGTAATACCTAAGGAAATGCATAAATGAAGACCAAAAACAAGGGCTTCAATCTCAGCTTTAATAGCAGTATTAGCGTTACTAGGGCCCACAAAGGCAACAATCACCTAACCTTTGAAGTCCTTAATAATACCACCATAACTAGCATTCAAATCGTTAACATTAATATAAGTAATGAGTTTAAAATAGCCCTCATGAGGCTTCAACCACTTAAAAATTCTTTCTTTGAACTAGAGGAAGAAGATTGAAAAGAAACACAAAAATTAGCAGCAATAAGATAAAAACCTTTAAAATAACCCACTTTTAGTAAATTGGTGGCAACCAACTACATAATTTTTTTATCCTTAACTTTAACAATAATACTTAAAGCATTCATTTTAATCCCCTCATGCCTAGACTAGTTTCTACACTTCCATAAAGACCAAAAAATGATGACAGGTAAAATATTTCTAATATGGCCATTAGTAGAAATAAACCAAACATTATTAATGATAGAGGAATAATTAGCAGAAGATTACACATTAAACATGTTATCAAAATATAACCAAATATTCATAGCAATAGGATCTTACAAAAAAAATATGATTGGTGTTTTCAACATGATAACAACATTGATACTTAGAGATAATATGAAAACCCTTTTTCAATAAGATAGAAACATGAGCCAAATAGTTTTGAAAAATCCTCCACATAAGAATAGAGTAAGAAAAAGGAATGCTAGCTTTCCAAATAACCGTACAAAGCAAAACCTTAGGGTGAGCTTGCCAAAATGAATTCCAAATTTTCTTTATAACAAACTTACCATCATTAGAAAGATTAAACAAAATGCAATCCTCATTATTCAAATGTATGGGAACCTTGATGATAGAATTGATAATTAAATCAGGAACATAATAAGAAAGCAAATAAATATTCCAAACCCATTAATAATAAAATCTTTAACTTTGCAAGCAGAAGTGGAGTGAGTGTTTAATAAGTTATCAATAGAAAAGTTACCAAATCTTACAAAAAAAAAATGTTACCAACCCCCATCCCCCGTTGAATAAATTGTTCATCCACCCACTTAATGGAGCATAACCTTTTCCAATCAATAGAGTCATGTTGCTTGAAGTGATAAATGAGAGGTGTTTACCAACACGGTATTTAGAAAGCATAAAATTAGCCCACAAACTTTTCTTATATCGAAAAGAAAATAAAATTTTAAGGGAGAAAGCTTTAGACATGTCAGTCAAGGTCTTAAAACCTAAACGGCCCTCATTCAAACAACCAATTAGATTATACCAAGTGCCCCACAAAATAGCATGCTTACCATCTTTAGTGCCCCAAAAAAATTTATTGAAAATTATTTCCATTCTATTAGAAACATTCAAAGTAGGATTTAAGGTGTGTAAAGGATAAATATGAATAAAACATAAAACAAGTTTAATAAGGACTAATCTACCACCACAAGACAGAAAATTAAATGCCCAAGATGAAAGTTTCCTATGAATAGTAAAGAAAATGTCATCAAATAAATGAGAGCATTTCTTACTTTGTAAAGGGGAGTGCCTAAATATTTCATAGGTAAACATTTAGGAGAAAAAGCAAACTTGATTTCAATACTAGTAATTCTCCTTTGAGATATAGATTTGCAAGGAATGAAGCAACTCTTAGAGGGGTTAAAAATTAAAAACACTATGCTAAAATCTATTGAGAAACCAAAATAAGATGTAAAGCATTTTGATAGAGACATTAGTAAAAAAAAATGAAATCATTAGCAAAGCTTAGGTAGGTAATAGGAAATCCACAGGAAGTCCTAAACTGTAGATTAGGATGGGATCTAAATAACTCATTAAGCCCTCTAGACAAATATTCCATAGTAATGATAAATAGAGTAGGAGATAGAGAATTACCATGTCTAAAACCATGAGAAGAATTTAAAAAAACCATGTGACTTACCATTAATCATGATAGAAAAGAAATAATTCTCAATACAATTCTTGATTAACTTAATGAATTTCATATTAAAACCAAAAAACTTAAGTATATTGCAAGGAAATTCCCAATTTAAATTATCATAAGCTTTAGTAATATCAACTTTAAAGATAATATTACCCCTAATAACATTTGCATGTAAATCATGAACTAATTCCTGGGCAAGCAAAACATTATCAAATATTGACCTACCTTTAACAAAACCCATCTGTTCCAAAGAAATAATCTTAGGTATAAATAAAGCTAATCTTCCCATAAGTAACATAGCAATAAGCTTATTGAAGAAATAACTTAAACTAACGAGACAAAAATCATTCTAGTAATTGATGACATTCTACTTAGGAATTAAAGCAATAGAAGTAGAGGTGAAAATTTTAGGGTAAGGGTTACCCAAAAAAAATCCACAACCGCATTGACTAAGTCCCCTTTGATTATAGACCATGCTTTTTGAAAGAATTTAGTGGTGAAACCTTCAGCTCCAACCACATAATATGAATTCATACCTTTCATGGTCTTTCGGATTTCCTCTTCAGTGGGAGTCTTAGTTAGAAATAAATTATCCTCCTTAGAAATAATAGATGGAATAAAAGAGAAATCTATTTTCAAATTAGTGAAAAAAAAACTTTATTGAAGGTGTTTTTAAAATACTCAACACCAGAATGAAAAACCAAATCAGGATTATCAATAACCAAACCATCAGGGGAAGTAATTTTATGAATCTGATTAGTCACCTATTCGTAGTTATCAATACTATGAAAAAATTTGGTATTATGATCACCTTCCAATCGTAGAGGCCTTTTTTCTCCAATAGGTCTCTTCTTTTTCCTGAAGTTTGAAAAGACTGGTTTTAGCTTTATTAAAAGCAAACAAATTCTTAGGACATGTATCATGCATATAATTCTTATAAGCAATATCCATAGTTTTTTTAGCTTCCAAAATAGAAGTAAAAAATATTCTTAAAAATACATTTATTCCACCATGATAATTTCTGTTTAAGTCTCTTTAGTTTAAACAAAAATCTAGTCATACCCTAAATTTATCAAAAGGGAAAAGAAGCGCATAAAGTGAAAGAGTAGAGTATCAAACTCATGAAGAAGTGCTTTGCTAAATTATAGCATAACTACTACTGCTTATTTTAAATGCATCACTTATCCTACTAAAAATGAAAATGACGTTTTGAGTTTTTATCATTAAAAGAAAATAAAGACATGCTAAAAATATATTTGATACTTCTGAGAATAAAATGTTTTGGACTAATGAAAATAAATAACACATTTTTTTCTTATGAGACTCTAAAATATAGATTCGGATCAGAGAATATGCATCCCTAGATCTTTGTTGAGCTTGTAAGGGTGAAAGAAAGGTTTAAGGCCTTCTTATAGTTTTATTATCTCCATAGAACCTATAATATTCAGACATTATATGTTTAAGCTTTCCAATATTCCATTTAAATATTCCTCAATATTCTAATATTCCTCTATCGAGGTTATACATCATACTATATTTTAACTGCACACATGAATGTTGTATCCATTAAATAAAGTTTAAGAGATTAAAAATATCAATACATTCATTAAATCACAAGAGTTTATATTAGTGCATATTATACTTTCTGTATAGTTAGCCCAAAATAAGAGAATTATTCATACATTGAGGAAATAATAAATAAACTCATCTTCATTTTATTTATTCAAAGAAAATATATAAGAGAAGTAAAAAGAAAATTATCACCTGAAGGATCAAATCATCTTCTCCATACTCCTTTTACCAATCACAGAGTTACTTAAATAAATCAGCTAAGATCTATATAATGAAAGTTTCATGAACTTCTCAAGCCTCCCTTAAAATTTACTTTAAGGGGGCAATAAACAAACAAACTAAAAATTATAAGAATTCTTTCAAGTGAAAGAACTCTCCAAATAATATAACTTAAAAAAATATTTGTAGTTAGTACATAGTCGGGTTCAAGAACCGTGGCGTATGACAAGGTGGCACCATAATGGCAAAAGATGGGTTTAGTCTTCTTTAAGGATTTGATTTTTATATTGAATTAGATTGCTATGAAATTTTCTGCATAAAGATTGGAAGGCTAATCCTTTTGATACCAGTAATAATCTATCCAAAAGCTTTTTTAAATTTTTCTAAAACCCTAATAAATTTACTTTCTTAATCTTTCTAAAGTTGTTGAAATGATTACAGGTAAAGTTAAACTTTTACTAAGGAAAGCTTGCTTAAGAAGGTTGGCCAAAGCCTTAAACTCTAAGTTAGGGGCTTCTTCAATAGAAGGTCTCAAAGTTTTACCCAAAGATGTAGTCTCTAAAGTTTTTTACTTCTCCTTAAATGCTCTAGTAATGCTTCCAATAGATTGAACAGATTCCCTTAACTCCTCATTATTCTCCTTAACATATTCTTCCAACAAATTCCCTCCAAATAAGTTTTCTTCCTTAACATATTCTTCCAACAAATTCCCTCCAAATAAGTTTTCTTTGAAATTTTCCACTATAGTGTCTTCCAAATCAACTCTAAAGAAGTTTCTTCTTAATTATACCACTATACTTTTTTAGCTAATGCTACCATTTCAAATTATACTATCTTCTTTTTCTTGTTCAAAGTATCTTTCACGTACTTAGTAAAGGTGGGTATCATATCTAAGGCTTTAGAAAAGGGTATGCTAATAGTCAATTTCATAAACACCTTTAACAACTTAGATAAATTCTTATCTAGATTTTTTTTATCAACCTCTATGGAAAGTGTGGTGCTTGTCTCTCTATAACCTTCTTAATTGTTCTTTCAAGTTCTTTAATATGTTCAGGTTATTTAATAGGGGGTTCAATCTCTAAAGGTTTCTTCCACACCACTATCCTTTTGAGGTAGATCTTTGTCCTTATATGAGATTCCAAAATCTCTCTCACTCATAAGTTATATATTATTGCATTTTTCATTCAATTTTTTATTGTTGATCAACCTAATAAGATGCTCCGTCTGATCTTCTATTTTTTAAGGGTTATAGATTAATACTATAGTTGAATTTTCAATTGCATAACAACTTTTTCCAATGGCATCCTCCCATTCCTTGCAGAATTATTTTGCTCAAAATATAAGGTGTGATGCTACAGCACTACACTGTATGGCACTATGGTGCACATACATTTAGGATCTCTGAAAGAATTATGACATGTATTATACCTATGTCGTCCAACTCTAACTCCGATAGTTTCTAACTTGCTTGAAATCATAGCTACCTTAACAGTAAGAATAAACAATGAATCAAAATCATAGACTCCAATTATACTCTTAGGATTCACCCTATCAGTATGCCACATAAAATTAGTTGTAGTCATTTCCTCTATTAGTTCAAATGCATCCTCAAAAGGTTTAGACAATAGAGATCCCAAGCTATAGTATCTATAATTTTCCTAGGAGATCTGACTAATTCATTATAAAAGGTATAAATAACTAACGAATCAAGTAAGGCATGATGAGGGCATTTGCTAACCATTTTATTAAATCTCTCCCAACTTTTATAAATTTATTTTTATTCAAATTAGATAAAGAAAGTGATACCATTTCAAAGTTTGGTAGTTTTTAAAGGTTTGAAATACTTAGCTAGAAATTTATGTGCCAACACATTCCCATTCAAAGTGGTTATAAATACTGGGGGAAAAGAGTTTAACCACATCTAAGCCTTATCCCTTAGATAAAATAGGAACAATCTAAATCTAATAGTATCATTATAGACACCATTATATTTAAATGATGCACAAATTTCTAAGAACTAGTTAAGTATAAGTTGGGATATTTAATAAAAGTTCTTGCCAAATTAGAAATTTTGAACCATTTGAATTATGCCCATTTTAGTTCAAAACTACTGTCCTATATAGTAGGTCTATCAATACTCTAATGACCTCATTCCACTACAAGGTTAGCTTACTCCCTAAGTGGTCTAGAATGGTCATGATCTTATACTGGGTCATATATTTTTTAATTTTTTTAATTTTTCAAATATTTATTAGGATCCTTTTTATTTCTGGATAAAAAAATAAGGGCTCCTTACTGGATCTATCAAGCATACAACAGAGAAAAAATAACTGATAAGACAAATCAAAGATGAAAATAACAATTTGTTTGAGCACATTGAGAAAGTTTTTCATAAGTTTTTTTGTGAAAAAATGGAAAGTTAGAGACTGTAAATTGACGAGTTAGCCTGAAATTGCTGAAAACCAGAAATTATCTCAATTAGATGTTGATCTCATGAATATATAGTTTATAAAGGAAGAGTTAACAAATTCTATTTTTCAACCATGTAATAATTAATCTCCCATTTTGGATGGTATTACTACTTCATTTTTTAAATTTTGGAGTATTTTGGATGAAGTAACGTGCAAAGAAATTGATAGTTTTTTAAAATGGGTCCAATGAATGATGAATGAAAATATACCTTAATTTTTTTAGTCCCAAAGATGAAAAATCCAATTGTTCCAGCTAATTACAAACCTATAAGTTTGTGTCAAACTACTTATAAGTTGGTGGAAACTATGATAGTGAATAGATTGAAAGGACGTATCACAAAAATAATTTCTGAAGAATAAGTAGCATTCATTCCAGCGAGATCGATGTCTGAGCACTGTTTTCTAGCTCATGAGATCTTCAACAAATTTAGGATCTCAAAAATTAAGAAAGGCATGATGGCAGTCAAACTGGACATGGAGTAAGCTTACGATAACAAGGGTTGGCTAATTTTAAATCAAGTATTAAAATTGTTTGGATTTCCTTTGAAGTTCTCCAAGTTAATCATGGAATGTGTAAGGAATGTCAGGTTTTTGTTCATTTTGAATGGGAAATTTTCAAAATGGATTAAGGCAGAAAGTGGGTTTTACCAAGGATGTCTGCTATCTCCTTATTTATTCAGCATGTGTTCTCAATTATTATCAAGTGCAATTAAATAAGGAGGACAAGAGTTGGGAGTTCATATTTCACCTAGAGATCAAAAGGTTACACATTTTTTTATATGTCGATGATGTCTTAGTTTTTGCTCAATCATCCAATGGATTAGCCCAAGTTTTGAAGTGTATTGTTGCTGAATTTTGTGGTTGGATGGGGTTGAGAGTAAATAATTCCAAATCTCAAATCTTATTCAGTAATTTAGTTAACCGTCCAAGAAAGAATCAAATTATGAGGAAATTAGGTTTCAAGGTGGTCAAGGAGTTGCATTACTTGGGTGTTAAAAATTGTTTTGAGAAGATTGAGAAGATCTTATTTTCGGTGTATGCTAGATCATGTATTGGAAAAACTTAATGCTTGGGGAAGTAAATCTCTTTCAATGGCTAGTAAGATCATTCTTGTAAAGTCTTCTCATTTATCATTACCAAACTTCTTATCAACGCATTCCTTGTTTCCAAAGAATGTATTGTATGAAGTGGATAAATGTTGCAAAGATTTTATTTGGCACAAAAGTAATGGAATGAAAGGGCTGCATTATATATCATGGGATGAATTATGTAAACCAAAATCTATTAGAGGCTTGGGTTTGCATTCATCTGCTCTTAGAGCTGGCCCTCTTAGATCGATATTGACTTGGAGATTTATTCAGAATCCATATACTTTACTTTATAGAAATATTACTGCTAAGTATGGTGATAATATTTTGAATGGTGAAAGCAGGAGAGGAGTCTCTATGGCATGGAAAATTTTGATTGATGGTAGAAAATTCCTCAAACCATTTGTAAGATGGAAAGTGGTAGATGGAAGGACAATTAATGTTCTAAAAGACATATGGGTGTTGGATAGCTAACACTTGCTGATTATGTGGGATTGGAAGATGTAATGCTTCTTTAATTCATCTTAATATATGGCAGTTGGAATGTGGAGGAGCTTCAACAGTTTTTTCATGAGGACCTTATTTCATCGATCTTATAAGTTCCTATCAATTATGTCATTGAATATGATCATGAAGAAGCTATATACCATCATACAGAGAGATCAATTACTGCTCTTTCATATGAAGAGTCAATAAACCGCTATTCTAAGGAGGGAGAATTTGGATATTCAAAGTGGTTAAGGAAGGTGAAATTAAATCCTCGAGTGGAATTGTTTTGGTGGAGGATGAGTAAGTTTGTCATTCCAACAAATGAGTTTCTTAAACATAAGAAACCAAGTCATAATGATTTATGTGCAAGAGGATGTCAAGAAGTTGAGAGTTATGCTCATATTGTGGTTCATTGTAAATTCTTAATTAAGATTTTTTTGAAGTTAAGAAAATGGGGTTTTAACATTCCTACATTTCAATCATTGGAAGGGTGTCTACGAGAACTCAGAAGTCTTTTGACTTGATCTTCTAATATGGTGAATTTGTATTATACTACAGTTCTTTTATCTTGGAAGAACAGAAATGCAGTGGTATATAGAAAGCCTACTCAAGCTTTAGTAGTTACAACAAATGTTTTTTCTACAACCATGTTACATCCATATTCAATATTAGATAACTGGGGTGTTAATCTCCTTAGGGGTTTGAAAACTTTTGGCACCCTCCACCGCTAGGTTGGATTAAAATCAATGTTGATGCAAGTCTTTTGGAATCGAACCTTGCTGGAATTGGAGGTGTGTTTAGGGATCATAAAGAAAGACTATTACTTGCTTTTGGGGAAAAATGAATTCATTGGGATGTGGCAGAACTTGAGATGGAGGCTATTTTGACTATAAGGAAATTCATTCAAAGTTGGTTGATAGATAGCAAAGGAGTAATAATTGAAGGTGATAACTTCAACATCATCAAGTTTATTCAAGATTCTTTGAGTAAACCAAAGTGGCAAAGCGACACTTGGTGCATAAAGGATTTATTGATTTTAAATGATTTTAATAAGGTGATCTTCCACCATGTTCATAGATAATGTAATAAAGTAGCCGATTTATGTGCTACTTTGGCTTTAGAAGATAGTTTCTTTTTTTAAAGTTTTTCTTTTGGTGATAGTCCTTATTCTTTATCTAGTTTGTTAAAGAAGGAATATGAGCCTTTTTATAGCTTTTAATTAGTTCTTCTTTTAAAACAATTTGCAATTCTCAAGCAAAAAAAAAGAGAAAAAATAACTAAAAACCATAACAAAATAATCAAATAAAATACTTTTTCTTTTTTTTTTTTTTAATTTTTATCAAACAAAACAAAGATACATGATACAAGAAGGTCTAAATATGCACTTATTTCAATAATATAGTCAAAATTATAATATGCATGTTAGTTCTCCTATAATATTGCTACTAAAAATGATGTCAAGAGTTTTTGTCACTAAAAGAAAATAAAAACTTGCAAAAAAGATTTTTGATACTTATGAAAATAAAATATTTTGAACTAATTAATATAATAATATAGTTTTCCTAATTTGACTTTTAATTGTAAATGTGGATCAAAACATATGCATCCCAAGATCTTTGTCAAGCTTACAGAGGTGAAAAGAAAGGTTTAATGCTTTCTTAATGTTTTACTACCTCCATAGAGCCAAGAATATGGAAATATAATATATCTGGACATGCTAATATTCCATTTCAATATTCTTAATTATTCCAAAATTCCTCCATCTAGGTAATACACACATGGTTATTGTATGGATTAAATAAAGTTTGGGAGATAGTAAAAAAATCAATACATCCATTAAAGCACAAGATTCTATATTAGTACATACGATGCTTTCTATATCATTAGCCTAAGACTAAAGAAATAGCTAGACATGTGTCTTCATTTTATTAATTGAAACAAAATATAAAAGAGAAGTAATAAGAAAATTATCACCCAGGAGGATCAAATGATCTTTTACACACTCCTTCATTCACTAATCATAGAGTTACTTACATAAACATGCTAGATCTTCACAATGAGAGTTTCTTGCACTTCTCTAGCCTCCCCTAGACTTTACTCTAAGGGGGCACTAAAGAATAGCATTATAATTACAAGAATTCACTCAAGTGACACAACTCTCCAAATAACATAACTGAAAAACAATTAATAAATAGTGCAAGATTGAGTTCAAGCATTGTGTCGCTCGATAAGGTGGTGCCACGGTGATGAAAAATGAACTAGCACTTCGGCACTAAAAAGTCTGCACTGCTACGATGTTGCCTACTGTGGCACAATTACTAATTGAAATGGTGCATCTTTTTGCTAAATTAGCTTGGCTCCTTGAGTTGGTAAATGCTTCTTCATGGTATTCCAAAAGTTTGAATGTTGTAGTACTCCAATGGGGGATCTGGCACTAAGGTATGGAAAGGCATGGCATTTTGATGTTCATTTTTAAAGACATCCAGTGCCATAGTGCTATTTTTTATGCTATGTTGCTAACTAAAAAATCTTTGTGGTACTTTTAATCAGAGAAGACTAGCACTGCAATGTAGGAAATGGACACCTTGGGGTGATTGAACTCAGTGCAACATAGTTATAAAAGTTAGAGTCATGGTACTACTTAACACTTGTAATTTTTCTCCATTTAAGTATCTTTCCTCCACAAAAACAACAATAAAAACATATTTTCACTAAAATTTAAATACCAAAATTACATTATTTAGATTTAATAGGGGCTAAGAAAAGCATTGTGTCACTTCATAAAGAATTATAATGAAAGAAGTTGTCCCATATAGTAGTGTTGAATAGAATGAGCCAGCACTATAGAAAAGATCAGTTTTGGCACTGCGATGCTACATAGAACAACACTAAAGCATTGTGCGAGTAAGAATAGTGCTACGAAGCTTAAAAAAATAGTGATAATGCATTGCAACATATCAATCTTCTTGAGGCATCGACATAATAGTGCCTGATTTAAATGTTATGATGCTTGGTAAGTAAGCACTGCGGCATTAGGCTTAAATTAGAACTTATATGAATTCTAGGAAAAAATAGATATATACTAATATTTGTCATAACCATAAAACATATAACACACACATTACATTTTTCATAATTACAAAACAAATAAATAAAAATATTAGAATTACAAAAAAAGCAAAAACTTTAACCATAAAAACTAAGTCTGAACATCAGTACAATTAGGTTGCCTCCCAAGTAGTGCTAAACTTATAGTTTTCAGCCAGACTTGCCTATATTTTTCATTTTGGCTGAGATGCAACACCATCATTTGTAAAGTGGTCCATAATAATATCCTTCCCTATTTCCTTAAGATTAATTTGAGTATTACTAGGAAATATTCCATAAGGTCTACTAATAAAAGAGAATGCACGCTATTATAACTAATTTTCCAAATTTTTAATCAAAGTAGCTTGACTTTACGAGTACTCAATTTAATTACTACCTCTTCCAAAGGTGTCTTCCTATCTCTAAATTTATTGTTTTCATTAAAAACCTCATAAAAAAGAAGGTCTAGGGTTTACTATGAAAGTTCATTAGAGATGTTAAGCCCTATAAAACTGGCCCAAGCTAACCAATCGGGGGGGTGAATTGGTATTTTAAAAAATTCTTTTCACAAAGAAGTAAAATCACATAAACCAAAATCACACCACAAGAAAAATAAGTGCGGAAATTAAAGTGTGGAAGCAAGAAACAAGACACAGAAATTTATAGTGGTTCGGTCAACTCGACCTACGTCCTCTCTCTGGAGGCGCCCTCCTAGTATTGCACTACAATCGTGACTCTCCTTTAGCCCCCACAGCTAAGCGGAGAAGCCTTTACAAAGAACCTCTTTTTGCCAGCCCGGCAAGGCAGAGAACCTATCTCCTTTTGCTTCCTGCTGAAGCTGGCAGAGAACCATAATCAGTTGCTGAATCCTTACCTCTACCGACCCTTCCACGGATGAGAAACTCTAGATGAAGAAGAAGCAGAACGATCCTTGAAGCAACCCTTGTGAATCCCCTCACAAGCTCCCCCTCACAAGATCCTCTCTCTCTCTCTCTCTCTCTCTCCTCAAGGTCTTCTCAGGTCAAGGCAGCAGCAAAAGATTGTCAAAAACATTGAACAAGAGCCCTTAAATAGAAGAGCTTCAAATGAGCTCATTAATTACAAGTTGCCGACAATATCATCCAGGACGATATAGAAATCGTCCTGGCCGATTAGTACAAATCTCAGAAGATCGGCCAGAGCGTCGCCTTGAATGCAAACTGGACGATTGAAAATTGGCTTGATCGTCCAGGATGATATCACGATCGTCCCGGCCGATCAGTTCAAATCAGAGGAAAATCATCCAGAGCATCGCCCTGAATTTGTGCTGGCCGATCCAAATCGTCCAGGAGTAACTAAGGTTTTTGAATAGATCATACTGGCTGATCCTTAGATCGTCCAGGATGATGTAATCGTATCAATTATCCTTAATTACTTCCTTGATTTGTCTGATTAATTAAGGCATAATTGTGAATATCGTCCAGGCTGATCAAAGATCATCCTAGCCGATTTCCAAAAATACAGAATACCTTAATTGTTTATGGTGGCAATTTCTTTATGTTTTGATCCTATCGTCCTGGCCGATACACCTATCATCTAGGCCGATTGGCTATTGACGGCTGCCTTAATTAAGAACCCTTGATTAGATTTTCTATTTTAAACCCGATCGTCCAAGACGATGTAAATATCGTCCTGGCTGATTTGAGTAAAAATAGAAATTCTAAGTCACTCAAGTGTGTGTGTGTAGGGTTACTTTGCATTAGTTACACCAAAGATTACAATTGACTCAAGAGGAAAAAATAAAAATTACAAACTGACTCAACCCTAATCTACCCAATCCTGAGCTGGCTCCATTTTTTTCATCCGATCTTTGATTCCTGAAAAGTCAGTAGTAAAGGATAGT
>NW_021319813.1:892173-896033 GCF_001605985.2 Dendrobium catenatum | reverse complement strand
GAGCTCGGGGAGATACATCTTTCTTTGATAAGGCTTTGGATATGAACCTAACGATCACTCTTCTTGAATATTGTAGCTGGATATTCAGTTGGACCTCATTTTGATCCTTCGGGGCCATATGAAGTTCTCTTTAGCATCCGGTCACGATATTCAAGATGAATTTTATAATTCTAAATTTGAATACCGTTATGAAATTTTATTCTCACCTCTCGAGGTGATTTACTTTTTCTAACGAGACAATTCGATTTTAGAATTCAATTTTAAGTCCCAAAGAAAACTAATATTTTTAAAATATGTTTTCAAAATTCCACCAACACAGTGCCTCACTCCAACTACTTGTGTCATAGCATACATAATGCCTTAGTGCTAAATCAAGAAATTATAGTACCAGAGCTTCAAAAAAAAAAAAGACTGTTAATTTAGTACCTAGGAAGAGTTAAGGTCAGCTCTACAATGCATAATAATATACCATAAATTAGCAAAGTTTTGGGAATTTGAGCATCGGAGCATTAAGCATTGTAACTCCACAGTGTCGAATTGCACATTCAAGTGTTGTGTCTCTCAACTTTTTCAGCATCATAATGGATTGATTAATGAAAGATTGAGCTACATTGAATTAGCAAAGCAACTCACCGATTTAGCCAATAGATAGTTTATATCAATGCAGTGCCTTAGCGGAGAAAGCCAACAACATTGAGGAGCTAGTTCATCTCGTAATGCCATGATGCCACCATGTCAAGCACCATGGATCTTGAGTCCGTTTCTATATAAGTATAAATAATTTTTTATTCCAAGTTTTTATGAGTTTTGTCTGTTCATCTATAGTTCTATCATTTTTCAGACTAGACTGTAGTGCCCCTTTAGAGTAAAGTCTAATGAAGGCTAAATGAGAGAAGAATACTACATTTAAGAATTATTAGCCTATGACTTTGTAATCATTTAGATAGTTAGAGGAGAAATAAGTGTGTAGAGTACTTTTATAGTATATGGATGACATTAAAAATAACTTTTACTCATGTATTTTCTCATTCATGAAAGTAATAAAATCTAGTTTGCTTTCTTTACATATTAGTATACCTGTCAATATTGGACACGACCCAAAAACTCGACCCGAACCAGACTCAAAAATTTCAGGTTTGGGTTGACCTGAACCTGAAGCGGGTCGAGTTCGGGTCTTGAAAATCAACCTGTTTGAAAAATTGGGTAGGTTCAGGTTGACCCGGAAACCCAGGTATAACCCAAAATGACCCGGAATGCACACAAACCCATCTGCCCCGCCTGCCCGACGCTTGCCTGCTCGCTTGCCTGGCCGTGTTACATCACGTTGCTTCCCGAGGCCAGTTTGCATCGCTTACTGAGGCCATGTCATGTCACGTCCAACATCAATCATAGCCTCGCCAGTGTCCACAACAATTTCTCACCGCGTCTGGTGTCCGCATCCGGCAATTCTGCGCCGAGTTGTGACCCAAGCCATGTCGCATCCACGGCGCCCGCTGGTCAGGTCAGTTTGGGTCCAGAAAATCAACCCATTTGCAAAAATGGGTCCGGTCGACCCGAACTCAAATAGTGCCGGGTCATTTTCAGGTTCGACCCGAACTCGACCCGTAATCCGAAAATGACCCCCCTACATATTAGGTTTGACTATTTCCTTAGTTTTGGACTAATAATGTGATTTCAAAGTTAGTACTAATGTAGACTCATGTGCTTTGAATGAGAAATAGATTTTTTAATATATCTCAAACTTAAATTAATGCATATAGTGTCTAGGTTTATAGTTAAAAACTATTGTAATATATTACCATGATAAAGGAATATTGGAATAAATAGGTGTTTTGGAATAAAATATTTGCATGTCTTTTTTTTTTTTTTCTTACTTTGCGTTCCTAGATATAGGATGTTTAAACTTCTAGGGTCTATAGAGATACAGTCACTATAGGAGGGCCAAAATCTTCCTTTTCATCCCTACAAGATTGGTAGAGATCTAGAGATGCATATGCTCTGATCCACATCAACAAATGAGTCTCATTATAAAACTTTAGTAATTTGCATTCATTAGTACAAAACATTTTATTACCATGTATATTACCTTTCTCTTGCAATCCTTTATACAAATAGAATCTCAACCCTTATCTTCAATTTTTAAGATAAAATATTATAGCTATAATAGTCAGTACTAGTTTACTTGTAAGTTAACAAAATACTTCCTCATGAGATCAACACTTGCACTTGTGTATTTTAGGGGTATTACATATAAAAGAAAATCTAAGCATAACATATTTCATCATAGATCTTAGACTTAATTCATGTATTAAACAGAATCCATGGAGACTTACTCGTATGAACTCAATCAAGTTTTTGGCATTGTTGTCGGGGAAGTAATGTGCATAGTGCAAGTTAAGCTATATTGTTGAACTAGTTGTATATTTAATCCTACTTGTATCTTGTATTTTTTTTTTTTTTAAGTTTTAAAAAGAAAGAAAAATCTTTAGTTGTTTTTGTTGTTTATTTTCTATAATATAAATCTAGCATTATTGTTGTATATGTAGTAGATCTAGTAAGGAGCTCTTATTATGTAACATAAAATTGAGTGGACCCTTACAAAAATTAGAAAATCTAAAAAAGTCTTTAGCTTTAGGTATTATTGAACCAGTTTAAGATCAGTATCATCTTAAAATCTTAGGGAGTATACAAATTCTGTAGTAGATAGAGTTCACCAAAGTATTAAATAGACCTACTATTTAGGCTGATAACTTTGATTTAAATCCCCTCCCTAATTTAGAATGTTCATAATTCATAGTTTGGGGGAACTCGTACTGATGATCTCAACTTACACCTAGTTAGCTTCTTAGATATCTATGCAACATTCAAGTATAATGATGTTAGTGATGATGCTATTTGATTTTGATTATTTCAATTTTCACTAATTGACAAAGCTAAGTTGTTGTTGAATTCCTTATCCCTATACTCCATAACCACTTGGAATGAGTTGGCACATAAATTTTTAGCTAAGTATATTCCACCTTCTAAAATAGCCAAGCTTATGAATGACATCACATCATTTTCCCAAATTAATTGGGTTGATATATGAAAGTTGAGATAAATTTAAGAATTGCTTAAAAAATGCCCTCACCATGATTTACCCGATTAGTTGAATATTCAAACCTTTTATAATGGACTAGTAGGATCCCATAGGTTAAAAATTAATACAATAACTAGAATATTTTTAATGTTTAAGCCATTTAATGAAGCATATGCATTAATTAAGAAAATGTCTACAAATAACTTCTAGTGACCTTATGATAGGGTGAATCCTAAGAGATTAGTTGGAGTGTATTTGAGTTAGATTCCTTATCTATTTTGAATGCTCAGGTAGCTGCTATATCTATAAAAGTTGGATATTTTTTGAGTTAGGTCAAGATCACGATCCCCTATGTAATTAAAAGAGCTTTATTAGGATTCTCTTGGAGATAATAATGTTTAAGGGATTGAGAATGTGAATTTGATTGGAAGATAAAAAAATCCCTATTCCAATACTTATAATCCAGATTGGAGGAACCACTCTAATTTTATTTTGTCTAATACTAATGTTGTTGTAATAATTAGTGGAATTTATGTCAATCAAATCAAGGGGAAAATTAAAATAATCCTCAACAACCTGTAGTATGTTGCAAATTCAGGTCTATGAACCATGTTTTGATGATTGGCAAACACTTTTACTTGACTTGGACTATCCTTTACTACTGACTTTTCAGGAATCAAAGATCGGATGAAAAAAACGGAGCCAACTCAGGATGGGATAGATTAGGGTTGAGTTAGTCTGTAATTTTATTTTTTCCTCTTGAGTCAATTGTAATCTTTGG
>NW_021319813.1:841037-892073 GCF_001605985.2 Dendrobium catenatum | reverse complement strand
TTAAGAGTGACCTCATACAAAAATGAGGTCAACACGCTGGTTAAACATTTGTGAATTTTCTCACTTTTTTCTTGGGCATTTCTTACACAACAAGAATTAAAATAACATTATTACTAATATTTATTTATTTATTTGAATAATTATATATTACATTGAAACTAAAGAGAATTATAAATGATCTAGGTGATAGAAACTCAATCACAATCCTCCCCAACCAACTCTAAAATTGATGGGTGAAGATTATTAAGAAAAGAAACGTCCCAATGGAAATTTTCAAAATAGCTAAAGATGCACAGTAATCAGCCAACTTATTACAATGCCTAGAAAAAAAAACAAAAAATCACTTGGTTGAACTCCCTAAGAATGGATAAGTCATCCTTTAAGTTCTCTAATTCTTGACAATTAAATTTCTTTATTGAAATATGAAACATTTTCATAATTTTCATATTATCTCCATTAATGATCATGCCTTGAATATCATTAATCCATCCTTGAAATACATCATTAATTGCAATAACTATTAGCATCTCCAACTGTGCAATATCCCAATGTAATATTTTTTTTTCCCAAAAGCCTTAAAAAATATGCCTTTGTTATCCCTTATGACACCTCCTATTTCTACTTGATTTGAATTGAAAAGTGCTACATCTACATTAATTTGAATTGGAAGTTTCTACATCTTGAGCATTCCCTAGCAGCTATAGAATTTCCACAAAACATCACTGATTTATTATTGTTAATTATTTAGCGTGCCCATAAATTGTATTCAATAATAGTCCTTCTAGTCCTCTTCACTGAATTGGACAAAGCTTCAACAAAAATTAACACATCATCAGAATATTAGAGATGGAAAATATATTTAGTCTTGGGTGTTATTTTTAATACTCATTCCCACCTCTTTGATGAAAAGCCTTAGATAGCAATTTAGAGCATATTATAAACATATAAGGCAACAAACGACAACTCTGCATGAATCCACTTTTTGCTTATATCTAATCATTTCTTCTTCCATTTATTAGAATTTAAAATCTTGCATTGATCACATTGGATAATCCAATTGAAGAATTTGAGAGGCATACCCAAACATTTTAAAAATTAGGATAAAGTTGACCATCCCATACTATCATATGCTTGCTCTACATCTAGTGTTAAAGCATCAATCCCTTTTTGGAAGCAGAAAAACTAAATTTGCAAAATATCTATTGAGCTAAAAAATAGTGATTAGTCATAGATCATCCAAGTATAAATGCAATCCACTCTTTTGATATAAGCTTTTGATTGCAAATCTTCAACCAATCGAGAACCATTATTTCAGCCACTTTATATAAAGTATGACACACGCTAATAGGTATGAATTTATAAGTCTCAATAGCATTTTAGACCTTGAGAATAAACACTATCATGGTTTCCTTCCAAACTGAATGCATAACTCCTATTTTTAATAACCATTGTAAAGCCTTCCAATGATCTTCTTTAACAAATTCTGAATAAGGCTTTGATAAAAGAATGAGTTATCCCATCTACACCCAGAGATTTGTGAGCACCCAAACACCTCATAGCTTCTCATAACTCTTCCTTAGAAAAGGCAGCATCCAACATAGTTTTCATCGTCTCATACCCTTGATGCTCCATTTTGAACTTTGACAAACCATATAAAGAACAACATCTTTCCTCCACTTGCTCTAGAAAAACCTATAGAAATTTGATTCAATTTCTATATGTTGTTCAACCAACACCCTATATACATTCTTGACTTAAAAGATTTGGTTATCATTTCTCCTAGCTAATGCAAAAGCATAAAAAAACTAGTGTTAGCATCACCTTCTTCCAACCACCTAGCTTTATCCCTTTGCCTCCAATAAGTAGCCAGCCATGTCAATGTTACATTCAACTCCTGAACATTCCCTCATAATTGAAGCAATTTCTCCATACCAAGGTCTCCACCCAAGCATTCTTCATGTAGCTGCAAAATTTGCTTTTGAAGCATTTCTTTTAAACTCGTTAACTCTTTGAGCTTATTCTTACTCCAAAAATAAAGAGCACAAAGAAATATTTTTTAAATTTCTTTTGAATAATCTTAGCAGCATCTCCAAAATCATGCTTCCTCCAAGCCTTATGAAAAATGCCCTATGAAGCTAGATAAGAAGTCCAAATGTTCTCAAAACGAATAGATTTATTTTAAGGAAAAATAGAATTATTCATTTTTAATACAATTGTACATTGATCAAAAGACACCTTGGCTAAATGCCTAACCACATAATATATAACACACTTGAGAGCTTCATAATTCAGTAAACACCTCTCCAACTTCTCCCATATTCTAGATGATACTTCCTTGTTGTCACAACAAGTCAACCAAGGTCCAATAGTCCCCACATCATGAAAGTCATTTTATCCATGAATCTCTCATTTTCTAAGGCCCTCAAGATGTTATAAAACTTTTCCAACCTCTTTTCTTCTCTTTAAAGATTATACAATTGAAATCTTTGCTTGTAATTCTTGGAAGATCTTTAAGAGTAATAGATTCCATTTTATCCCACAAGCCACTTCTAAGATGAATATCCTTATTCCAATATACAATAGAGATCAACCATTCACCATACTTTGGAGTCTTCAATATGTCAATCACACATTGACTAGAAGCATCAATGAAAGTGAATGAAGTTACCTCCCTTTTCAATAGCACTAAAATACCACCTAAAGCTCCATTAGCAAGATGGCAATGAAACTCCCATCTATCTCCAATTATCCTATTGATCTCAACCTTTTCAACTAAAGATAACTTTGTCTCCATTATCCCAATAAATAAAATATCATTTGCCTTCATAAATTCCCTCAAGTAAAGGGCAACCTCCTTTTTTCTGGCTCCACTACAATTATAGAAGTCAATTGAAGACATTAATAGTATAAAGGGGATATGTCTTCGCCTAAGAACTTGTACCCACTTTCACTTTTCTTTTTCTAGGATTTTCTTTCATAGGACCCAACATTTTTAATTCTCTATTGAGCCTTGTTCTTATGCTTACTAATTTTCCTCCTCCCAAACAATTATAAGAAATCTTGGATGACTCCCTAACATCTACCTTCTTCTAAAATTTCTAAATTCACATAAGACTTGCCTTTCTCCTTCAAAGTTTTATCATAAAAAGAAGGTTGCTTATCAATTTTATTTGAAATAGAACTCTCCTCCACAATGCTAGCTTGCATAAAAAGAGAAAACGAGTTTTTAAGAATTGGAAAATGATTAATGTTACCTCCAACCTCTTTCCATACATTTCTAGCTTCTACCTTGACAAGATATTTCTTTAGAAGAATGACATTAACATCAAGATTTTGTCTGTGCATGAAATGCTAATATTATGTGGGAAAAAGTGGCTAGTGATATTAAGAATATTGCAAAAGATGTATTTGGAGTATCAAAGGGAAAAGCTCCTAATAGTAAAAATAGTTGGTGGTGGAATCCTAATGTGCAAGAAAAAATTAAAAATAAGAAGCTTTGTTATAAAAATTGGTTTAATTTTAAAAATTCTGAAAATTGGGAAATATATAAAGTGGCTCGTAAGGATGCTAAAAAAGCAATATGCGATGCAAAGGCATTGGCTTTTAGTGATTTATATAATATATTAGATACTAAAGAGGGAGAAAGATATATGTATAAGTTAGCCAAACAAAGAGATAGGAGTAGTAAGGATTTAGTTTAAGTGAAGTGTATTAAAGATGAAGATCAAAAAATACTTTTCTTAGAAGATGATATTCAATAAAGATGGATGAGATATTTTGCTAAACTTTTTAATGAAGATTGTGAAAATAAGATTGACTATAGTGACCTTAGCACCCTAAATGAAAATAAAGATTTATGTTTTTATCGGCATATTAGTAAAACTGAAGTTAGAGAGGCTTTAAAGAAAATGAAGGGTGGAAAAGTTGTTGGACCTGATGATATTCTAATAAAGGTGTGGAAATGCTTAGGAGATGAAGGAATTTCATGTCTTACTAAACTTTTTAATACTATTTTGAAGACTAAGAAGATGCCAGATGAGTGGAGAATGAGTGTGTTAATTCATATTTTTAAGAATAAAGGTGATGCACAAGATTGTGCGAATTATAGAGGTATTAAGTTAATGTGTCATACTTTAAAACTATGGGAGCGAGTTATGGAGCATAGGTTGCGGCGTGATACTAATGTTTCTCAAAATCAATTTGGATTCATGCCGGGTAGGTCGACTATGGAAGCCATACATTTATTAAGAGGTTTGATGGAGAAATATAGAGAAAATAAGGAGGATCTACATATGATATTTATTGATTTATAAAAAGCATATGATAAAGTTCCAAGAGAAGTGCTATGGAGAGTTCTTGAAAAGAAAGGAGTCAATAATGCTTATATTCAAATCATTAAAGATATGTATGCAGGAGCTATTACTTGTGTTCAAACATAAGGTGGATTGACCAAGTATTTCCCTATTTCGGTTGGGCTACATCAAGGATCAGCCTTAAGCCCATATCTTTTTACTTTAGTCATGGATGTTCTCACTAGACATTTGCAAGAGGATGTACCTTGGTGTATGCTTTTTGCTGATGATATTCTTCTTGTTGATAAGACTAGAGAGGGAGTTGAAGGTAAACTTGAATTATGGAGGTCAACCTTAGAGTCTAAAAGTTTTCGCTTGAGTAGATTTAAAATGGAATATATAGAGTGTAATTTTAGTAGTAATAGACCAAGTGAGGGGATTGTGACTTTGGGCGATCAAGACATTAATAAGAGTACACATTTTAGATATCTTGGATCTATTGTTCAGAGTGATGGTGAAATAGATGGGGTTATTATCAACAGAATTCAAGTTGGATGGTTGAAGTGGAGGAATGCATCGGGCTTATTATGTGATAGAAATGTACCCCTCAAACTTAAGGGAAAATTCTATAAGATGGTAGTGAGGCCTGCAATGCTTTATGGTGCCGAATGTTGGCCTTTAAAAGAGAGGCATAATACTAAGTTAAGTGTGGCAGAGATGAGGATGCTCAGGTGGATGAGTGGCTTTACCCTTAGAGATAGGATATGAAATGAGCATATACATGAAAAAGGTTGGAGTAGCTCCAGTAGAAGATAAGATTAGAGAAAGTCGCCTTAGATGGTTTGGTCACATAAAACGGCAGCCTTGCGATGACCCGGTTAGGAGAGTAGAGGTATTAGATTTGACTTATGTTAAGAAAGGTAGGGGTAGACCTAAAAAGACTTGGTTATAAAATATTAGGAATGACCTTTCTTTATTAGATTTAAACGAGAATTTTACTTTTAATAGGACACAATGGAGAAAAAGGATTCATGTAGTCGACCCCACGTAGTGGGATAAAGGCTTGATGTTGTTGTTGTTGTTGTAATGACATTAACATCAAGAAGGTTTACTTTGATTGGAGCAGCCTCCACTTCATTATTATGAGCAACATAATCCTTTTCTAAAATTATCCACTTGGGATCATCCATATCTTTAACATAAGCACCAACTTTCCCTTTGACATGAATAGCTGTAGCACTAGCGTGAGCAGTAGCTAACTTAACAGCTTCTGGTTTTTTAACATAATCTTTCTTAGCTACACCTCCGAATTTCCCTCCAACAGGATTTTTTAAACTTATTCCTACCATATTTGACATGAATCTAAGGCCCATAAGAACTTGAATCACTTTGGCCCTTTGGCATCCCCCTTTCAACCTTATTAATATTAGACTTCTCAGTAACATTCTTCTAACCCATTCTAGGAAAATTTAATAAGTTCTTGGCACCTACTTGAATCAACTCATTACAGTTCATTTGTTTGTGTACAATTCTGACATAGTTGAAAAATGAAAATTTTATCATATTCCACTTTTTGAAAGAATCTTCTATGTGAACCTTCTACCCTTACCATGGTTGGCAAAAGGCATTTAAGATTAAGCTGAATAAAGACTCTAGCAAATCTCTCCTTCCCCAATTAAACACTTGTGCATTAATAAGCATAAACAACCCAATCCTTGTGGCTATTCAAATTATATTCATTTAATCCCAAAATTGCAGAGGGAGATGATGCAACTGAATCCATATAGGAGAGGACAACCCTTTCATAGTCAATGGAGAAAATTAGAGACCATTTATCATTTACTATAATGTGAGCACAAACAAACTATGGTCCACCACTTAACACAATCTCTGTTGCTTCAATTGATTGAAATGAACATAAAATCCAATCTATACTTAAAGTTGTTAGCTGGAACGACCCACAATGACCCCATTACCTCTTTAATTCATTATTTATGACAGGGAAAGAAATATTCTTACCAAAGACTTTAATAACATGAGCATTATCTAATTTCTTAATATTTGCCTACTCATTCTCATAGTAAAGCTTGATAGTAACTCCATCTTCAAAAAACTCTGTAAGAGATTTAGGGTTAATTACCTTATGATGATAGAGGTCTTCCAGGCATTGCTCTAGGAAACATTTTGAACAATCTCCTTCTATGTTTGGGACTTCTTGTTACCTACACTGACCATTCTGATGCATTCAAAATCTTTAACATCAACTTGGCTAACCCTATGAATGTGATTTTTTTACATTTAGTTATATATCCTCCGAATCTTGATTAGCTTCCCCAACAATTCCATGACATGGAATTACACCTTCAGGTTTCCCTCTCTGAACCCCACCACTCTCAAATATTGCAGAGAGAAACCTACCATCTTCTTTAAGAACTGAACCCACCGCCTCCGAGCTTAATAACTTGTTATCATTGAATGCAAGATATGAGGATGATGAAGACTAATTGTCATTATAAACATTAACCTCATCCATCAAGATAACCTTCAGAACATCATCATGGATATCCTCCTTAGATTAACCAACTTTGTAAGAAATCACATGCTTTCCTTTACTAGAGCAAGACACATCCTTGGAATGAAATGGAGCACCAGTCAAGTTAAAATCTTTGATAATCAAAGCTCCACCACAATAACCGCTCCCGACACTTCCTTGTAGACCTCTTCCACCATCAAGAAGAGATATCCCCTTAGAACCCTCCACACCACCCTTGACACTGAAAGAGCCGGCAAGAGTGGTAAGCACGCCAGCCCAAAAAGGCCAGCGATCTCTCGCCCCCCCCCCCCCCGCTCCATAATGGCATTCCCACTAAAAACCTACAATAACCAAATTCAAATTAACACAACCCTTTTTCTCTTCTTAGAGATTCTCTCTCTAACCCTCACCGTTTCCATTTCACTTCACATTTTTAAAAATTGTGCTAAGTTCTAAAAGAAAATTTGATATTTAGGATAATAAAATACTACCAAATTTATAAAATTTACACAAAACACTACTATTTTAGATGGTACTGAACTACCAGTGACTTCCTAGAAAGGAAGTTCATTGTCTTCATCTCCTCCTCATTCAATGCTAGGATTATCGCCTTGCTATTTCGGAAAGGCAATTGGATAGTTGGCATAAACCATTTAATCGAGCAATAAACAAACACAAATTTTGCCTTTCAAACCCACACCTTGTTGGCTAGGCTACTCATTATCATCATCGTCGAGGAGAATTTAATGCACCAATCCTTAAATGCCTTATTGTAAAGACATAACAAAATAAGGTCATCATCCATGCCATCTTATGTTCTCATAAGAATGTAAAAAATAATATAATGTTCACCATAAAGTTGGTTGGAATCTGGTGGGGGACAATTTCATAATAATTCAACACTTTTGTGAACTCGCGATAAAAAGGTAGTCGTAAGCTAGGATAAAAGTGGTCTCATGGGATGTAAATCTCTTCTTCATAAAATGCGTTCAGGTGCTCATCCTTTAAAGGAATTCTCACCTCATTCTGATATTCTAGAAGTAATATGCCATAAATATATGGTGAATAATTTTGTGGGTAACTATAAGGACTGTAAGTTGACAATGTCGGTGAAAGTCACTCTGCATTTATGAAGAGTTTCCATGTGATCACTAAGCATTCTCATTCTAAAAAATGGAATATCAAGAGAGTTTCATTAAAGAACTAGCACCCATATAGGCCCAACCAAAGATGCTTTACATAAAGAAGAGAATGCATGAATATCAAGGCTCTAATCACATCAATATTAAATACTTTGATTTCACTCTTCTATTTCATCATTACCTTAAGATTAAACTACTTTCTTCTTATTTAAACTAACAAGTAGCCGTAGATTAATAAGTAAATACAACATGCATGAGTAACACACCACATACCTTGCTACAGAACCTAGCACATTAAGAATACATCAAATCATATAAAGTCACCACTCAACAAAAGAATATCTAACTCATCATTCAAGGGTAAGAAGCTATCTATATACACTATAGAAATAATTAAAAAAATGAAATTGTTCTATTTTTTCTTCTCATCACTAAATCATATACAAATACTTTCCATTATTATAAAATCCTGACATTAGAAGTACAACACAAACCAAAATAAATAAAACACTCATCTAAACCATTTCTTAAGGTTTTTTTTTACTTAAATGCCATAGTATAAATACATTAAACTAAAAGAAAAGTCATGCAAAGTTGCCCACCATAAATAAAAGTCCTACAAATAGGGTATTTTGCAGCCTTTGGTGATTGTTGCCTAACTCTAATAAGTAACCTAGGACAGATCTCCCTCCTTTAATGAACAAACTCGCCTTCAGTAGGCTATGAAATGCCATCATCTTAGATTTAAAAGTTGTTACATCTTTTATGAGTTGTCTATCTATCTTTGAAGTGGCATCTTTTTATAAGTTCCTCCTTCCCCAACTACTCATGCAAGCTCAAAAATTTCACCACCAAGTTGTTTGCCTTTGCAGGTATCTCCAACATGGTTAGCCCTTAGGCTGGGATGCCATCACTAAAGAAGTCCATCAATAGTTAAAATATTGGCTTCCCTAGTGTCACCATCTATTGAGGAGCTCAAGACTCCTACATGGGATGTGTCCATCTTGATTGGTATCAACCTTATCAACTTACTCGCCCTTTGTTTTTGGCACTACATAATTGAGTGTTACTTGTAGGAGGCACTCTTGTGGTCAATAGTGTCACCATCTAGATGATGGAAACATCTTTACTTAAATTTTTTTAAAAAATTACTAAGATTTTATCATGTAGAATTTTCATCCTCAAATACAAGCTTAGTTTCTCTATCGGTGTTTCCTCCATTGGATCACTAGGGTAACTATTGTATCAATCTCATGTTTAATGATACATCCTTATAGTTAGAAGAGAGTTCTACTCTTCTAGGGCTTACTATATCACCATCAGTAGCTTTAGAGGGATAAACAATTTCGATTAATAAGAGTAGGGCCACCTTTGCCAAACTTAGTTCTACTTTTAATATTTTCATAAGGGAAGGGTAATTGGTCAAGTGGATCCCTATATAGTCCGAGGGACAATAACAATCTCTTATCTTTCTTACCTAGGGGTACTCACCCTCTTATCCACCTTGTTGCACTTTACCAGGCAAATCATTACCTATTATAATAGTTTCATCTTAAACATAGCTAACTTAGTAAAATCCATTTTACTACATTCATAAGGCTCCTAGTAAAATGGTAATGATTTGCAATGAATAGGTAATCAACTCTTATAAGAAGCAGTCCCATGATAGAGCTCTTCGCTTATCATGAAATATCTACATAACAACCAATGATAGGACCAATTAAATGCTCTATCACTATAATTATGAAGTATCTACATAACAACCAAGGTTATAGTAAAATAAGACAACAACTTTGAATTTACTTTCCTGTAATTATTTGGTAGCCCAATTAAATGCTCACAATTAATTCACTTATTAGTTTATTTTTTGAGGGGACATTTGAGCGAATTAAGGCATACTCACACACATCACATATGAAAGCTTTGAACCCAATAAATTTTAGCTTGTATCAAAAGCTTTCAGCTAATATATCAAGATGTGATTGGGGAATTAAATGTATGCAACCATATACCTTGTCACGTATTCAACTAGGTTTGAAAAAGGTTCAAATATGATTAGAACTTTATTTGAACCTTGTACGAACTTGTTTCTAACAAGTTTGAATTTGAATCATTTCAAATCAAATCAAATAGAAACTACTTACAATGGACTTTATATAAAGTTATATTCTTTCAAAAAAATTAAAAATTGGGCATATTTTTATAATTCTTACATTAAGGGCATATAAAGTTATATTTCTCTGTCTTAATTAATTATTAAATAATAATGTATAAAATTAATTAAATATAATACTATTTTTATCAAATTAATTTAAAAATAATATTAATTTAATTAACATAATAAATTTGATTTAATTAATAATAGTTTCTAAAATTAATTCATAAAATTTCCAATGATAAACTTCCCACCTACAACAAAAGCAATATCCCAAACGCTACTTCTTCCCCCTTTCCACTTCTACCCGAAGTGAAGAAGTTGCAACGGTAACACATTGGCATAAGCAATGATAGGACCACGCCGTGTGAAGGGAAAGATGACTTTGTGAGACGTATCAATTTAAGTTAAATCCCCCATTGCACATATTCAGTAAATACATGATTTAAGGTGAAATTGGGAATAAACGGGGTTTTAAGTTTTTGTAGGATTTAAAATTGTAATTTTTACTTTTTGGTAGAATTGAAGCTAATTCCTGCTTAAATCCTACTCAAATCTTGGAAACATCGAGGC
Organism: Dendrobium catenatum; assembly: GCF_001605985.2. Classification (NCBI taxonomy): domain Eukaryota; kingdom Viridiplantae; phylum Streptophyta; class Magnoliopsida; order Asparagales; family Orchidaceae; genus Dendrobium; species Dendrobium catenatum. Next base: position 881,378 of record NW_021319813.1, on the reverse strand, counting down.
TATTTGACAAGAAGCAGGATTTCACATTCATAGGATTTTGAAAATCCTGTAAATTCAGATTTAGCAAATCCTACTAAAGTAAAATCATGAAAATTGTTTGGCAAAATAAGTGTTAAATCCCCTAAAGTTATTTGACAATGTAATATAGGATTTAAGGTAGTTAGTTCATTAAAATTTTCAATTTAATTTATATTTTTAATACAAGTTACTTCATTTTAATTTAAATTATCATCACATTTATAAATAATCTAATTATAAGCTAATTTAATTATTAAATAATTTAACTGATAATATAATTATTATTTAGAATATTAATTATCTAACTTAAGTAATAGTATAACTTAGAGATAATAACTAATTATCTGATTGCTATTATAAATATTAATAACTTAATTAATTATATAACTGCTATTATTATTTTATTTTAATATCTAATTATTTTTTAGAATATTAATTATCAAATTAATTATTTAATTATAATTCACATTGTTAATTATCTAATTAGTTATTTATATTTTAATTCTTATTAATTAAATTTCATAGATTAATTCCCATACTAATTACAGTCTTCCTCTCTTTTCATAAGCAATTTCTATGGGCTGTTTGACAACAAGTGGGATTTAGTAAATCTTGTAAATCCGCATTTAGTAAATCTAAATTGTGTTAAATCCTGAAAACTGTTTGGTATGCCAAATGTTAAATCATGTTAAATCTTAATAAACTGTTTGGTAATATATTTCAGGATTTATGACATTTAGGGATTTAAATGTGAAGAAGATAAATATAGATTAAAAAAAAATTTATAATTAAAAATAAAAAATAATGTGTTTTGAATTTAATAACATGTTAACTATAAACTCTTCTCATTGTAAAAATTCGAAGAGAGAGAAAGCTAGAGAGATAAAGTCTGGGATTTCAAATTCTCGGATTTGGCGGTTCTTGCGGGCTGTGGTGGTTCTTTCCGGCGACTGGTCGGCTGTCCGGCATTTGGGAGAAACGTTGATGGAGCAACGTCGTCTCCTCCCATCTGATGTTTGGAAGAATTGTAAGAAGAATTTGGCGATACCGACTTCGGAGGTGTTCAATGGTAATTCTAAGGTATTGGAGGGATTCAACCAGAATTTTAAGGGTTTTAATGGTAAACCCTTTGTTATCAATGAGGGTGGTTTATTAGGGAGATCGGAATTACCTGTTCTGGTTTCTGGCAAAGGTAAGAATGTTATCAGGGATGAAGATGTGAATTTCTTGAAGGGTAAGTCTGTTCTGGATGGAAATTTTAGAGGGGTTGATGATCGATGTCTGAATTGTTCTGTTTCTTCTGATCTGAGAGTTTCTTCTTGTAAGAATTTTGACTCAAAATCCTTACCTTCTTCACCAATTAAAAGAGATTTCTATGTCAAGGATCTGGTTAATAGCAATCTTCAGGAGGCAGACATTGTGAATGAAGATTTGCATCTGAAGGCTAGTAATGTTATTCCTGAAGCTAAAGTTATAAAAGATCAACTAGAGGTGGAGTCAGAAGTGGATAAAGGAAATACGGTGCGATTGCATTCGGCGTGGAATAAAAGCATTATGTTATAGTTGATAACCTGGACCTGGGATCTTTTCTATCTGATGATGGGAAGGTTGTTCTTCTCCAATTAGATAAAGAAATGGAAAATGCCAAGAGACTGGAGAAGGCTGTTGTTGTCAAAGTTTTCGATGATAGTATTCCTTTTCATGTGATTAGTTCAGATTTGAGAAGACAATGGGATAAATATGGGAAGTTCCATATCACAGGACTGGGTCTTGGTTGGACGTTGTGTTCGTTTGAAGATTCTGTAGCTGTTGAACAAGTTCTGTCAGGTGGACCTTGTTGGATCAGCGATCAAGTGGTAGGATTGGATAAATGGTCTATCAATTTTAATCCTTTGTCTCTCAGTGGCATCTCGTCTCCAATTTGGATTAGATTGTCTAATCTTCCTTTGCAATGCTGGGATGAGATCAATATATGCAGGATTGCCTCGCAAGTAGGCAAACCATTTCTTCTAGATGGGAACTCCTTCCAATGGAGCAGGAGGGAATATGCTAGGGTGTGTGTTCGTGTTTCCCTGGATATAAAGTTAGCCCATGGTGTTTGGGTAGAAGGTTTATCAGGCAAATTCTTCCAAATAGTTGAGTATGAAGGAATCTCTAAAATTTGTGCTGGTTGTGGAAGAATTGGACATGATTTGAATGCTTGTAATGAGCCAAGGAAGATGATGGGGCTGGAGAAGAACTGCAATCAGATTGATAGTAATCGTATCAATGACGTTACTGAAGATATTGTGGGAAAGGCAGTAGATAAGGAAACATGGACTATTGTTAGTAACAGGAAGAAGAATTCTTATAATTTTTAGAATTATAAAAAATTCCCTCCCAGGAGATCTTCTGCTCCCATGAAAAAAGTTTTTATTCCTAAAGTTGTTGCTTCTGTTAATGTAAATCTTAACTCTTCGGCTGTTAAAGAGGATGGAGCTAAGTTGGATGAGGTGAGGGAGGATTCTTATCTAGCGGGTGATAATGTTGAACTACTTAATGTGGCAGATAATCCAGATGAGGGTATGTCTCTTAATGCCAAACAGGTGACTGGTAATGAAGTGAGCATTGCAGTGGAGATTAACAATAAGTTTGGTTCGTTATCTGATTTGGAGCAGGGAGACAGAGTGGAGCCTGTTGCTGTAGTTGATAAAGGAATGATGGAGGAAGGAGAAATTTTGGAATCTACTTTGGAAGGGGATGTTTTAAAGGAAGATAAATCAGAGAAGCAAAGTCCAATGAATGTTCTGAAAGTTGATATGGCCAAGAATCACTCAGAATCGAGTTTGGAGGGTAACCTTTCTTTGGATAAAAAAACTAAATTGGCTAAAGAACTCAAATCTCTTGGTGCAGGTAATATTATTGCTCTTAATAGGAAGGGTGAAAGTGGAAAAGTTAAAAGGAATGGGGGTCCGTCCCCCATCTTTAGAAAATGAGTTCTTTATTATTCTGAAATTGTAGAAGAGCCAAGAAAGTGGAGGCTGCTCTATATCTCAAGGAAGTGGTGAAGGATTATAAAGTTTTTTTTGTTGTTTTGTTGGAAATAAAGATTTGCTCTTTAGATAACAATCAAATTTTGAAGATTTTGGGAAGCAACTGGAATTTTTTCATGGTTCCAGCTGATGGTCTTTCAGGAGGTCTTTTGATTGTATGGAGGAAGGACTTTGCAGTTTTCTCAGTTTTGGAGGCTTCTTCTCAACTAGTGGTGGGGAAGTTGGAGGTGATTGGTAAGGGAAGTTGGATTGTTGCTTCTGTGTATGGAAGTACGGATAGTCAAGAAAGGAAATTGCTTTGGGAAAGTCTGGAGAAGCATTGTTTGGCTGATTTACCTTTGGTAATTGGTGGTGACTTCAACTATATTCTCTCTCAAGATGAGAAAAGAGGTGGGAGGAAATTCAATATGTCTCAAGGATCCAAGGATTTTCAGCAGTTTTTGATTAATAATGACCTGCATGAGGTTAAGGCTTTGGGACCAAGATTTACATGGTGCAACAATAAATCCGGTAGTGCTCGCATTCTTGAAAAATTAGACAGGTGTCTAATTAACTCCTTGGCAATGAATATGTTACAAGTTGTTCTTGTTAAACATATCTCTCGTATTGCCTCGGACCATTATCCGATTCTATTTGAGATGTTTAAATCTGTGGAAATCAGTAAAAGGGATATACAGTATGAGGAGGTGTGGGCTTCGTATCATGGTGCAACAGCTTTATTAAGGAAGATATGGAATAAAAAATATGTTGGTGATCCGGCGTTGATTCTTAATTGGAAATTCAAAAAGGCTCTTAGAGGTCTTTTCTTCTGGAGTAAAGAGAAGCACCAGAACTTAAATGAGCTAAGAGATAGTTTAAAAAAAGAAATCCAGGAAATACAGATGGAGGAATCGGAGAATGGTATTTCAGGGGAAAAGCTGCAATTGCTTAGATTCAAGATCAATGAACTGAACGTCACTTTAGCTCGTCTCAACGCTTGGTGGAAACAAAGAGCTAAAGTCAAATGGATGGAAGAAGGAGATAGTAATTCTTCCTTTTTTCATGCCTTTGCTAGTGCAAGAAGGAATAGCAATTGGATTCACCATATTAAGAAGAGAGATGGAAGTATATCAGAAGAGGAATCTGTTATACATAATGTTTTTTTTTTGAGTTTTTCAGAATGAAGTGGCAGCATAGGATTTGCTCAGTGGATGGGAGGCTGAATCCTTCTTATTTGATTAGCAGTGAAGATCAAGGGTTGCTGGAGGCTGATTTTACTATAGAAGAACTTCAATTGGTGGTGGATAATTCCGAAGAAATATTTCTCCTAGTTTAGATGGTATAACCTTCTCATTCATGAAAGATTTTTGGAATGTGATTAAGGATGATATGTGGGCAGCAGTGTATCATTTCCTGCCCTCTTGTAATATGGAACAATCGTGGAAAGAAACCTTGATTGTGTTGATTCCGAAAATCAAGTGTCCTCAAGAGCCTTCTCATTTCCGGCCTATTAGTCTTTGCATGACTATCTATAAAGTTATTGCAAAAATGCTCCTTAACAGATTGGAGAAGGTTATTCATAAACTCATTTCGGTAGATCAAGCGGCTTTCATTAAAGGCCATTCCTTATCTGAACATGTGTTGGTGGCTCAAGAGAATTTCAATAAATTCAGATGGTCCAAAGCTAAAGGTGGATTGTTAGCAATCAAGCTGGATATGGAGCAGACTTACGATAGCATGGGATGGGATGCTTTGAGGCAAGTTCTCATTCACTTTAATTTTCCCCCTAAATTTAGGGAACTCTTATTAAGTTGTGTGCTTAATCCGAAATTTTGCATTTTGATTAATGGGAAGAAGACGGATTGGATTGAAGGGAAGTGTGGATTTAGGCAAGGTTGCCCATTATCCCCCTATCTTTTCATTTTGTGCTCTAAAATTTTGTCTGATGCTCTTTGTTTAAGGATTAATAGGGGTATATCTGTTTCTCGATTAGCACCTAAAGTTTCTCATCTATTGTTTGCGGATGATATTCTTATCTTCTCTAAGGCTAAGGTGAAGGATGTTAAGGAGTTGAGGAGGATTACAAACAATTATTGTGATTGGACTGGCCAGATGGTTAATCACTCCAAATCCATGATCTTGTTTGGAAAAAATACAAGAAAAAGAGTTCAGAGGAAAATGATTAAGATTCTTAAGTTTAAAAAGGTTAAGGAGATCAATTATCTGGGTATTAAAATGGCTTTGAGGAGGTTGAGGACTGCGGATTTCCATAATCTTTTAGAGGCAGCAGCTGGAAGATTAAATACTTGGGGTTCAAAAAATAATTCTCTTGAAGGTGGATTAGTCCTGGTAAAGTTTGCTTTTTTGTCTTTACCTTTATTCATGTCTTCTCTCTCTCTTGTTCCTTTAAGAGTTTTGAAGGATTTTGATAAGATGTGTAGAGGTTTTCTATGGAGTAAAGGGGATGGAAGTGCTGGAATTCACTATGTATATTGGGAATTGCTTTGTAAACCAAAATGTGAAGGTGGTAGAGGTCTCTTCTCGGCTGTATCAAAAGTTGGTCCTCTTCGGGCCAAATTTGCTTGGAATTTTTTTAGCAACCCAAATTCTGTTTTGAACCAGATTTTGAGAGCTAAGTATGAAGATGATATATGGTCCTCTTTGGTTAGGACTGGGTGTTCAACAACTTGGAAAATTGTTACTATGGGTGCTAGATTTTTGAGAAAGGTGGTTAGATGGAAGATCTCTAATGGTGATTCAATCAATTGGTTGTATGATACATGGATTTTGGATAGATGCATTGCTATGTGGCCTACCTTTATTAATGTTCAAGGGTACGCAGACTTCCCTCTCAGCATATTCATTTCAGATGGTATGTGGAATTTTGACAAATTGAAAGAAACTTTTGGAAGTCATCTGATTGATATCATTTCTAATATCCCGATTGATAATAGTAGACGGGATGATCAGCTGAAACTTTTACAGAAATTTTCTGGTAAATCAATCACAGCATTGGCCTCGTCAGCAAGTATGAATCATGTGGAGGTTAGTAATCAATGGAATTGGATGAGGAGGATTAAGCTGAAACCAGTTATTGATCTGTTTTGGTGGAGAATATGTAACAATTCCTTGCCGAATTTTTCATTCCTTCTGAGAAGTAGATTGAGTACTTTGGTTGAATGTCCAAGAGGATGTGATGAGGAGGAAAACGTGAACCACATTGTGAGCAGTTGTTCGAAACTCAGGAAAATTATCTTTACTTTAAATAACTGGGGATTTAATGTTCCGGTTTTTAGTAGTCTGGATGAATGTATAGTTGAACTTCAGAAGTTGCAAGGAAAGAATGCTTTGCTGGTTAATATGTTCTGTACAGTGGTTTGGTTGGTTTGGAAGAGCAGATGTAAATTGGTACATGGTGACAAAGAAGATTCTGAGACATATATAGCTGCTAATGCAATTTCATATGCTTTAAGGAGTAATTTCATTAATTTCAGCCGGATAACTGGAATGCTAACCAGCAATTGCTGTCTATACATTGGCATCCCCCTCCCCCCGGATGGATAAAAATTAATGTTAATGCTGCTATAAAAAAGAACAATGTAGCTGGTATTGGTGGTGTGGCTAGAGACGACACTGGGAGATTTCTGTTAGGATTCGGTTATCAGCTTTTGCATTGGGATTCGGCTCATTTGGAAATGCTTGCGGTGTTGTACCTGAAGAATGTGATCAAAGAATGGATGTTTGAAGCACAAGGGGTTATCATAGAAGGAGACAACATCAATATCATTAAAGTTCTTCAGAGGTCTGTTAAGAAATGGGAGGTTAGCAGAGTTATTGAAGATGAGTTAGCTTTTTTACTGAATTTTAAGCAAGTTTGTTTTTCTTACTCTGGTAGAAATGGTAATAAGTTAGTGGATATTTGCGCTAATGTGGCGTTAAATGGGTCCTTTTTTGGGATAGTCTTCATTTTGATTTTATTCCTCCTTCTTTCTTGTATTGTTTGAAGGAGGATAGTAGCATCCTTGGTGTGACGTGAGGTTGTATTGTTGTTTTTTTTCTAATGCAATTTGATGTATTTTCTTCAAAAAAAAAAAAAATGTTAACTATAAATTACTAGTTAATTATTATATTTACTATTAATTATATATTTAATAATATAAATTTTAAGTTATACTAATTAAGATAATTATATTAATATTTAATTACTAATTATGCAATTAATTTAAATTAGATAATTAATTTATGCACTAATTATACACTTAATTATTTAATTAATTTACTTAATTATTAATAATTTAAATTATTTTAATTAAGTTAATCAATAATACCTTGAGGCGTTAAGGGTTTTGCATTTCATCTTCTCTTTTTCGTTGCTGGTCGGCTTCGTTGCTTTGCAGAGGTGTAGAGATTGCACGCGGGGCTTCTTCGTCTTCTTCGTGCCTGTTAGACTTCGCTCCTTCGACGGCTTTCCCTTGCTGTTGGATCGGAAGTTACAACATTTTGATCGGAAGCAAGAACGGGAGCTCGCTGGCTGTGAAGGTAACTTTCTCCCTTTCGCGTGCTTTCTTCGGCTAAATCCGTTAATCCACCGAACCCTCTAAATCCGGGATTTAAGCCGTAAATCCCTAAGTTCGGGATTTATGAAATCCTGGGATTTAACGCGCGCACAAAGATCGTTTGGCTGGATTTAGCCTAATTCCGACTTAAATCCACGATAAATCCGATACCAAACAGCCCCTTAGCTTTCCTCTTTTCTATTTCTTTCTGCGTCGCTGTTCGACTTTGCCTGCTTCGCGTTAGATAGGGTTTCGCCTCCTTCGACAACCTTCCTTCCAGTTCGCCGTTCTTCCTGTTGGATCCGAGGTAGCGACGGGAGCTCGCTCGCTGTAAAGGTAGCTATCTTTCTCCTTTTTTGCCCGCTTCTTCAGCGAAATCCCGTAAAACCAACGAACTCCAGGATTTAGTAAATCTGGGATTTACAGCAAAAAGAGGGAAACAGAGGATTTATCCCGCCGTGAGATCTACAGGCTGCTTAAATCTTGTTTGGCATGATTTAGCATAAATCCTTCTCAAATCCTGCATAAATCCTGTTGCCAAACTGCCCCGTAAAGTTTGATCAAAACACTACGCTTTATCTTATCATTAAATGAGTGTTTATTTGATCAAAATTACAACAGTAAGCTTTCTTGCAAATTTGAAAAAAGGCATATTTACTTATTCTTTTACCATATAGTTTTCATCTCTGAACTATCTTAGAAGAGTTTTATAATAGAAGGGATTGTTCTTTTATTAAGTATAATCATTATAATACAAGCAGAGGAAGCTGCTGGATGAAGCTACGGAAAAGCTACAAGTATAGAAAACTTTGGGTATTCCTTTTTTATATTTATCTAATTAAACATTTGATGTGCAAAATGTTGGTAGTTTGTTCAGTTTTAAGCCAAAATTTTTATCATGTTGGGTTCCTTTTTCCTTCTGCGATAAAGCTCTAAAATGTATTATGTTATTATTTTACTAACCCAGGAAAAGGTCTCAACCCTGTTTTTTCTTCAAAAAAGAGGATTGGAAAAAGTTATTGGTTTTAGTGAAATTCATGGTGTTAGGCTTTAATAGGATTTCCCTTGGTTCTTATCTATTGATTTTAATGTCTCTTTTTATTTTGATGAAGGAACTTATAACTTTAAACTTTCTTGTCAGCTTTATTTATGATCATGTTTTTAAATTTAATTCCTATACAACAACAACATTAAACCTTTATCCTACTACGTGGGGTCTGTTAAATGAATTCTTTTTCTCCATTGTGTCCTATTAAGAGTCAAATTCTCATTTAAATCTAATAAACAAAGATTATTTCTAATATTTTCTAACCAAGTCTTTTTAGGTCTACCATTACATTTTTTAACATAGGCCAACTTTAATACATCTACTATTCTAATTAGGTTATCAGAAGGCCGCTGTTTTACATGACCAAACCATCTAAGGTGACTCTCTCTAATCTTATGTCACTAGAGCTACTCCAATCTTTTCATGGATTTGCTCGTTTTGTATCCTATCTCTAAGAGTAAATCCACTAATCCACGTGAGCATCCTCATCTAAGTAACACTTAACTTAATATAATGCTTCTCTTTTAATGGTTAACATTTTGGTCCATAAAGCATTGCAGTTCTCACCACCATTGTATAAAATTTTCTCTTAAGTTTGATTGGTACTTTCCTATCATACAACAAATCTGAAACATTCCTCCACTTTAACCATCTAACTTGAATTCTACTAATAATATCCTCATCTATTTCACCATTACTTTGAACACTAGACCTAAAATATCTAAAACTAGTACACTTATTAATGACTTTATTGCTCAAAGTCACAAACCTCTCACTAAATCTATTACTACTAAAATTACACTCAATGTATTCAAATTTAGATCTACTCAAATGAAAACCTTTAGACTCTAAGTTTGACATCCATAATTCGAGTTTGCATTCAACTCCCTCTATAGTCTTATCATCAAGAAGAATATCATCAGCAAAAAGCATACACCAATGTACATCCTCTTGCAAATGTCTAGTGAGAACATCCATGACTAAAGTAAAAAGATAAGGGTGTAAGGCTGATCTTTGATGTAATCCAACTGAAATAGAAACATAATGGGTCAAATCACCTTGTGTTTGAACACAAGTAATAGCTCTTGCATGTATATCCCTAATGACTTAAATACAAGTATTATTAACCCCTTTCTTTTCTATAAATCTCCATAGCACTTCTCTTGAAACTTTATCATATGCTTTCTCTAAATCAATAAATAGCATATGTAGATCCTTCTTATTTTCTCTAAACTTCTCCATCAACCTTCTCAATAAATGAATAACTTCCATAGGAGACCTATCCGGTATGAATCCAAATTAATTTTGAGAAACATTAGTATCATGCCGTAACTTATGCTCCATAACTTTCTCCTAAAGTTATAAAGCATGACACATTAACTTAATTCATCTATAATTCGCATAATTATGTGCATCACATTTATTCTTAAAAATAAAAATCAACACACTCATTCTTCACTCAATGACATAATTTTAGTCTTCAAAATAATATTAAAAAGTTTAGTAAGCCAATAAATTCTTTCATCTCCTAAGCAATTTCATACGTTTATTGGATTATCATCAGGTCTACTAGTTTTTTCACAATTCATTTTCTTTAAAGCTTTTCTAACTTCAGTTTTACTAGTATGCTGATAAAAATAAAAATCTCTATTTTCATTCAGAGTGAGAGGTCACTAAAGTCAATCATATTCTCACAATCTCCATTGAAAAGCTTAGCAAAATATCTCATCCACCTTTGTTGATATCTCTTCTAAAAAAACAGTTTTATATCTTCATCCTTAATGCCCTTTACTTAAATCAAATCCTTACTACTCCTATCTCTTTGTTTGGCTAATATATACATATATCTTTGGCATTCTTTAGAATCTAATCTATTATATAAATCATTGAAAGCTAAAATTTTTTGCATCACAAATTGTTTTCTTAGACACCTTATGAGGCTCTTTATGTCTTTCCAAATTTTTTAGAGTTTTTACATCTAAACTAATAATTATAGCTAAGTTTTTTTTTGATATTTTCTTGCACATTTTGATTCCACCACCAACTATTTTTATTATTAATAATTTTTCCTTTTGAAACTCTAAGCACATCCTTTGTAATATTCTTAATATTACTAGTTGCTTTTTCCCGCATAACATTTACTTCCTCATGCACAGACAAATTCTTAAGATCTTGAATCTTACTCTTAAAAATAATTTTGTTTTTGTTTTTTAAATGCTCCATTTAATCTTAGAATAACGTTTTAATATATTTTTCATATTCTACCACTTCATCTTAAGGTCCAAAACTAATAGACGATGTTGAATATATAAATTTTCACTCAGAATAACTTTATAATCTTTATAATCCAAATGATTTATTTTTCCTATAAGAAAATAATCAATCTGAGTTTTACTATATCCATTCTTATAAATGATGTGATGCTCATCTCTTTTTCTAAATAAGGTATTAGCAATTACAAAATCATAAGTTAGAGCAAAATCTAATATAGTCTTACCTCCTTCATTAGTCATTCTAAACTCATTGCCACCATGAATATTTTTAAAATCCTTTACATCTTTAATAATATGCCCATTTAAATCTCATCCAAGTAAAACTCTTTTTTTGAGAGGTATCTTTTGAATTAATTATTTTAAGTCATTCTAAAATTTTAATTTTAAGCACATATTCAAACCTACTTGTGGAGCATAAGCACTTATAACATTAATAATCTTAGCACCAACAATAATTTTCAAAACAAAATTTTGACTTCAATTCTATCAATTTTTATAATATTATCCTTCAAACTCTTATCTAAATAACACCTATGCCATTTATATTACGACTTCTACCAGAATACCAAAGTTTAAATCCTAACCTATCAATCTCCTTAGCATTCTCTCCAATCCATTTATTTTTTTGAATGCATAAAATATTTATCTTCCTATGAATCATAATATCAATTAATTCCATTAATTTGTATGTAAGAGAACCTGCATTCCAAGATCCTATATGAATTTTAGTTTCATGGACTAGTTTTTTTGCCTACATCTGTCCGTGATGTGTGAACCCTTGCCTATTTAACACTGCACCCGGGCGCCGATGCAGCGACTTTTGCACACTTCTCATTGTATTTAGGCCATACAACGCATCTCTCCCAGCATTTATACATATGTATTAAAGGATTCATGTCATGATCATTCGACAAGTTTTACGTTGGCTCTTGACTATCTAATGCAACCCTCAACTTTTCTCATACAGGACTTGTGACCTGAAAATTATAGGGTTATTATTTTAAAATTTAAATATGGTTTCATGAAGTCCTATGTGCAGTTGCTAATGACTTAAGAAAACTTTTGGGAGATGAACTCATGATCTGTGTTGCACAGATTTTATGTAAATGCTTTGTATCTTTATCCTATGCTGATTAGACGAGAAGTGAAGGTATGTACAGGAAATAAAATGAAATTGTAATGGTTTTTTTTTTTGCTTGCTTGAGATTCTTGTTGCTATTCTCCTTACATCAAATATGATTTATTTTTATTGTCTTCGTCTTTCCCTTTAAAAAATATTTATGCTTCTTGGTTGAGATATGAAAATTTATGTTGCCATTGATAGTTGATTTGGTGGATCTTTATTATGTTATTTTGCATAATAGATGTTGGCGTGTATGTTAATTCAATGTTATTTATCATATTTTATTTAATTGATCCATAAATGTTTGAGATTTTTTTTTTTAAATAAGTCCCTAATAGAACTTGACTGGCTTTCATGGGTTGGTCTTTAACAATGAACTTTATTGCCCTCACAAACATGTGGGAGAGAAAACAACAACTTGGCTTGCTGTGCATGATCTGTAATTAGATGCGCAGAAGACTTTTTAAATCGATATTAATTTTTCTTGGATGAGGACTAGTTGTTTGAAAGGAGCTATTGTATCGTTCCTTTAATCTGTTATTTGTATTTTGTATAAATTAGTCTCTTTGTTTTGAGGTTATTTTTGTAAATTTTAATTTACAGAAATACTGAGGTGTGGCTTTAGATACTGCCTCACTCCCATTATGTAAAAAAAAAAAAAATCAATTCATTTTTTTCCTAGTGAATGTGTTCTCCTTTCTTATTCATCTCCTATTCATTATTTTTCTTCTTTTCTAGCTAGCTGGTTTTTAGGATTTGGCTAAGAACCATGTATAATAAGAGATATAGTACTTTTGGTCAAGGTTTTGTTGAGTGCTATTGCTTTCCATGAAGAGGGAGATGATCAGTCCCTATGATGTGAGCTTGTGATGTTGAGGGTGGCTAGGATTTTAGCAGTTGAATCTCAAAGTGCAATCACTGCAGCTAAGAACATTGAAAAAGTTCAGGTTCTGTCGAGTGGTGGGAATAGTTCTTCCCTGAAAGCCATACAACTTCGTGATGAGAAGAGTTTTTGAACAACTATTGGTGCTCTTGCTGTTTACTGTGGAGATCACGTAACAATCCAAGCATAGAGAAAGAGAAAGAACAATGAAGGGACATAGAGAAGAACCCTGGGCAAGGTGAGTCTTCTTGGTGACTTTTATGTGTTTATCCAGAATATATATTTGTAGTTATTCTTTGCAACTGGCATCGAAGCCAAATCAAGGAGGAAGAAGGTCAAATAATGAAGATGATGTTGATAGCCAAGATGGAGATTGAAAATTTCATTGGTCTGAATTATTTCAACCTTTAGAGGCTGAGAACGAAGGGATTTTTTTGTGGACCAAGATTTGGATGAGACACTACTAGAGGATGCAATCCTAAAGGTAGAAGAAAGATTGCTTAGAGTGATCTTGAGCAAAGCTTACATCACAGTTCTACTAAATCTTGGAAACGTGGTACATCTAGATGTGGCGGATGAAAGAATGGCAGTTGCATATGTTGAAGGTTAAAATCCTTGCATCCAATTGTTTATATTTCAAGAGGAAATTCTATGCATTGTAGGAGCTGTTACTTGTATTCAAACACAGGGTGGTTTGACTAAGTATATTCCTATTTCTGTTATATTACTTCAAGGATCGGGCTTAAGCCCATATCTTTTTGCTTTAGTTATGGATGTTCTCACTAGACATTTGCAAGAGGTTGTACCTTGGAGTATGCTTTATTGTTTTTTGCTAATGATATTCTTCTTGTTGATAAGACTAGAGAGGGACCTGAAGGTAAATTTGAATTATGGAGATCAACCTTAAGTCTAAAGGTTTTCATTTGAGTATATCTAAAACCCAATATATGGAGTGTAATTTTAGTAGTAATAAATCTAGTAAGGTGATTGTGACTTTGGAAGATCATGTCATTAATAAGAGTACACTTTTTATATATCTTGTGTCTATTGTTTAGAGTGATGGTGAAATAGATTGGGAATTTGAGATATTATTAGTAGAATTCAAGTTGGATGGTTGAAGTGGACGAAGGCATTGGCCTTTTGTGTGATAAAAAAGCCCCCCTCATACTTACGTTAAAATTTTATAAGATGGTGGTGAGATCTGCAATGATTTATGGTGCAGAATCTTGGCTATTAAAAGAGAAACATAATATTAAGTTAATTGTTGTAGAGATGAGGATGCTCAGGTGGATGAGTGGCTTTACTCTTAGAGATAAGATACAAACGAGCATATACATGAAAATGTTGGAGAAGATAAGATTAGTAAGAGTCGCCTTAGATGGTTTGATCACATAAAATGGCGGCCTTCTGATGACCCGGTTAGGACAGTAGATATATTAGATTTGGCATATGTTAAGATATGTAGAGGTAGACTAATAGGAAACACTTGAAGATTTCAAGTAAATCCTATCAATCTTGAGTAAACATCGAGAAATTTTCACAAATCCAACGAAAAATCAGAGAAAAATAAGAATTTTATTGCAAGAACACAAACTAATGGAAGAAAATTACAATATACAATTGATCCTCTATTCAGGAGGAGGATCTATCTCTCTCATATCTCTAGACGCCGCTAGATCCCAAAAGAACCGAAGAGATCTCAAATTTAGCCCCATTTCAGATGCCCTAACCCTAGGAAAACAAACTATTTAATGCATACAATCCAAAAGGAAATCTCTAAACAGTCCATACATTCAAATTTCCCTCCTAACTCCCTCAAAAAACTTTCCTAAATTGCTCTGCATTGCTTGGGCGTCGAATCGGGCGTACAAGAGGAGGGTTCCGCCTCTGTTAGTGCCTGGGCCGATTCTGTGTGGACCAGCTTGACCGGTCCAATGAACCAGTCTAACGTAGACATAAAAAGAATTGGGCCGGTCTAACATAGACTTAAAAAGACTTGGTTAGAAAATATTAGAAATGAACTTTTTTATTAGATTTAAATGAGAAGCTGACTCTGAACAAGACACAATTGAGAAAAAAGATTCATGTATCTGATCCTATGTAGTGTGAGATAAAGGCTTGATGTTGTTGTTGTTGCAAATGGAGGACTCTAAACCCTTGAATTAGTATGTTGGTGATTTTAATTAAATAGTTCTTGATTTGAGATGCATAGGCATGAAAATAGATGATTAAGATTAAGCAATTATTCCCCTAAGTTCACTACCATGAAGTTATGAATATTTTGTTGTTACTATGTATTATGGAAAATATTTCTTGGCTATGTCAAAGGTAAATGGTGCACTAAATTCAAAAGAAATTCAGAGAAATGTTGAATATAATAAAGATAATATTGCTGAAGGGCTAATTTTGTGAGGAAGTTCAAAAAAATAAGAGCTTAAGTTGACAAACCAATCAGATCGAGGCCAGGCAAGGAGTTTTTTGTCATAAGGCCATTTCAGGATGGGCATTTTCTAAAGTGGAAGAGCAAGAACCAAGAAAGAATTAGTGTTTAGAGGTGATGCTGTGACAATGGAGGAGGGCTATGGTATTTGTCGAGGTTCTATTAATCTCAAATTCAGATCCAAGCAAGGAATGGATCCTAGACACGGCCAATCGATTAAACTTCATGATGGCATAAAAATTGCTTAACAATGTAAGTTGTGCTCTTAAGCTACGAAGAAATTTATTCCTCTTGGAGAAATAGATCGAAATAGATATAAATTTAATGTGATGGTAGAAGCCTAGAGGTGTGCAATGCCTCCATCTTGAAAGGCATTTGTATGAATTGGGTGTATACACTACATGGTAAAACTGTGATTGGGGGTTGCTTTAGCTTTTCCTGTAATTTTGTTGATGTAACAAAGGTATGGCTTCAAAGATTATGACATGAACCTTAAGAAGGCTAGTAAAAGTGTACAAACAAGGTTTCCATGCAATTAAGAAGCCTACAAAATTGGATTTTTGTGAACTTTATGTGTGAGAAAGCTTATGAAATTGTTATTTTACTCTGGATCATAAATATAAAGAAATTTTAGATTACGGGCATTTAGATCATTGTGATCGTATAAGAAGTGAGTAACATGATGGAGCTAAGTATTTTGCTTTTTCTTGATGATTATTTAAGAAAATTTTGGGTATATTTTCTTAAACAGGTATTGATAGGCCGATTCATCCTGAACCGGCCCAGGAGCCGGCCTAGAGGCCAACTCATTATTACAGGAGGCGGAACAAGGGGTTCCGCCCCCTTTGATTGCTGCCATGTGTGGGGCCCGCGTGGAACATTTGAGTAAGGGGGATTGGGTGGCTAGGGAGAGGGAATTTTTGAATGGGAGAGATTTGAATTAGGTTTGAATTAGGAAAATAATTGTATTAAGAAGGGGGATTTTTCTAGGGTTAGTTTTTTCATGCTTTGTTTGTTTTCTCTTGAAGTTTTTTTGGCTTCTTGGGCTTTAGGCATCTTGTCTAGAGATTGGGAGAGAATGATCCTCTCAAATTGAGGATCAATTGTATCTTGCTTGGCATTTATTTTGGTTTTGTTCTCTTCTCTTAATCTATTGTTTTGGGGCTATTTTCGCCCATATTTTGTAATTATCTCTCTGTTTTCACCAATTAGAGATAGGTTTACTTGCAAACTCAAGTATTTCCCTTGGGGTTTCTTGCGAACTCAAGTATTTCCTATCAAAATCCTAGGTTCTCATGTGTGATCATCATGTATTGCATCGTTCTAGTTACATAGGAAAGTGTATCCCGAAATTGTCAAATATCGTGAAAGGTTTTTCTCAATTTCTAGGAGCATTCATTACTATTCAGTAAGGATCAAAATAAATACCAAATTTAGTTACCGTTTAATAGGTTGAATGCATTGTAGCTTAAGAGGATTGCAAAATAGAACCTTTTATACACGTGATGAATCATTCCCATTAACACCATTGAGTTCAGTTTGGAGGAATTTCGGTGAGAGAAAGTAGTGAGAGAAAGTCTAGTGATTCCGGTGATCTTTTCAAATTTTTGCTTTCCCGGTAATTTTGCGGCTGGTTTGTTTGGCCAATTCGCAGCCGTCTCGCCGGAGGAGCGGGAAGACGGCAATGGATGGAAGGCGATCGGCACCTTCTGAGGCCTGGGCGAACATCAGAAGAGGTTTCAATGCTCCGGTGTCGGCTTCTTCGGAAGTTTTCAAGGGAAGTCAGCTTTCTTCTACAGGGTTCAACAGCCTTCCTAAACAGAGACCATTGGTGATCAGGGAAGGTGGTTTGCTGAACAAAGTTGTTAAACCGATTATTTTGGGAAAAGGTAAAGAAGCTTTGAAAGATGATGATTTTCTGAGCCCAAGAAAGACTCTTTCTTCTAATTTTTGCAATGAAGATATTAATATTCTTAATCTTGAAGCTTCCTCGTCAGCGGGGAAGGTAAATTCTAATGTGGGATTTAAATATTTTTCCCTTCCGTCATCTCCAATTATGTGCAATTCTGGGAAGAAATTGATTTCTGAAGGTGATAAGTCTCATGATGACAATGTGAATGTTGAATTTCCTCTTCTGGTCTCGACCAATGTGGAAAAAAAGAAGAATAATGTGGAGGACATCAGCATTCCCTCGGAAGGGAAAACAGACGTTTCCTCGGTTTGGAAGAGAAAACAAAATATCATAGTGGATAATATGGATATTGGGTCATTTCTTTCTAAAGATGGTAATTCGGTTATGTTACATTCTGAGAATGAAATTAATAATGCGTTTAAGATGAAAAATGCATTGGTGGTGAAGGTTTTTGGGGACAATATTTTTTTCTCAACTGTGCGCAATGACTTGAGGAGACAATGGAGTAGATTTGGCAATTTTCATATCACTGGTTTAGGCACTGGTTGGGTGCTCTGTTCTTTTGAAAATCCTGGATCTATGGAAGAAGTTTTATTAGGAGGACCATGGTATGTGAAAGGCCGTGTGGTGGGCTTGGATAAATGGTCCACATCATTTTCCCCATCCTCTTTGAATGGTATTTCAGCACCTATTTGGATGAGATTACCAAATTTACCATTTCATAGTTTGAATGATATTAAAATCTGCAGAATTGCTTTAGTAGTAGGTAAGCCTTACTTACTAGATGGAAATTCTTTTCAATGGGGAAGGCGCGAATTTGCTAGAATTTGTGTACGAATTTCTTTAAATGAAAAACTACCCTTGGGAGTTTGGGTAGAAGGTGCTCTAGAAAAGTCAGTATTCTAGCAAAAAATCCGGGGCGGGGGCTTAGCTCTCCAAGAGGCTCGGATAGACCCACATCCAAGAGTTGCCTTCAAGATTCTTATAGCGGAGTGAGTGATGGAGCGACCAAAAACAAACGAAGAGGGAATTTAGAGAAAGGTCATTCTATTAGCTCGAACGCATTATCTGGTAGATTCTACCAAAAATTTGAATATGAAGGCATTGAAAAATTGTGTTATGAATGTGGAAGGATGGGACATACTGCTTCGGTTTGCAAAGATTCCGTGAACAATAAAGTGAAGATCAACAAGGAAGCTGTTACATCAGAAAGTATTCCGAACAATTTGGTAGAATCAGAGGTGGTAAAGCAAGCTGCAGAAGATTATGGACCATGGCTTCAAGTTAATTACAAAAGAAAGGGGAGAAGAAATGAGGTTGTCTAAAAGCAGAAAAATACCACTAAGAAAGTTTATGTTCCTAAACAATTCATTAAGGAGGCAGAGAAAGCTGTACATGTGGCTGACATGGAAGTTGTCCCTAATATGGTAAATGATTTGTTTAGTAAGGAGGTGCAGGAACATCATGTTGATGATTTGAATAAAGAAGTTTTGGTTGCCAATCCACCTGTGTTACCTCAGGTGGTGTCTCCTAAACCACCACTCATTAATACTAACAGGTTTGCTGTTTTATCAGATCCGGAAGATAGTATTCTGAAGGGATGTGCTATTGACTCAGAGGGTAAAGTTGTGGAAAATGGAGAAATTGTGGAGCTGGACATAATCCTGACTAATCAAAAGCCGCAAGACGTCAATAAAAATGTTTGTATTTCTGAATCCCAGGAGGTGAAAGATATTGATTTGTCTTCGGGCAAAAAAGTGAAACTGTTGAAAGAGTTGAAATCTTTGGGTTCAGGTAACATTGTTAACCATAACAGGAAGATGGAAATGGGCAAAGCCAAAAAAGGTGGGGGTCCTTCCCCCTTGGTTAAATAATGAATTCTCTTGCTTTTTGGAATTGTAGAGGAGCCAAGAAGAGAGAGGATGCTCTTTATCTCAAGGAATATGTTAGAGATAATAATGTTTTTTTTTGTGGGTTTAGTTGAAACTAAAATTAGTTCCATGGAGAAATTACAGATTTTGCATTATTTGGGTGAGAATTGGGAATCGTTTCTGGCTCTTGCTGAGGGACTTTCGGGAGGAATCATAGTTCTTTGGAGGACGGACTTAGCTACGTTTAATGTTTTGGAGGTTTCATCTCAAGTTGTAACAGGAAAACTGGAGGTTTTGAACAAGAATTGCTGGTTGGTCTCCACTATTTATGGAAGCAGGAATTCGGTGGACAGGAAAGCTTTGTGGGAAAAATTGGAGAAGCTAAACGATGATAATATACCGGCTGTCATTGGGGGAGACTTCAATTGCATTTTGTCACAAGAGGAGAAGAGAGGAGGTAAGAAATTTTTTTCTCGCAAGGTGCTAGAGATATGAAGTGGTTTATGAGTAATAATGACTTTCATGAAGTTGGGTTTGTTGGACCAAAATTTACATGGTGCAACAATAAATCAGGTGGAGGTCGCATTCTAGAAAGACTTGACAGATGTCTTTTGAATTATTTGGCTATGAATTCTATCCAATTAGCCTTGGTGAAACACTTATCACATGTAGCATCTGATCATTGTCCTATCATCTTGGAGATTTTCAAACCGATCATTGCTACTCACAAGGACACACGTTTTGAAGATGTTTGGGCGTCTTACCATGGAGCGACTGCTATTGTGGAAAAATCTTGGAAGAAGGTTGGAGGAGGTGATCCAACCTCTTCTTTAGACCTGAAGTTTAAAAGAACATTGAAGGCTCTTTTTTATTGGAGCAAGGCTAAGTTCAAATGCTTGAATTCTCTGAGTGACACTTTGAAAAAAGAAATCTTTGATCTTCAAGTGGAAGAGGATGATGGATTTCTTGATGAATCTAAATTGTTGATTCTCAGATCCAAAATCAACGGGCTGAATTGTACTTTAGCAAGGCTTAATGTTTGGTGGAGGCAAAGAGCCAAAGTGAGGTGGTTGGAGGAGGGAGATGCAAATTCTGCTTTGTTTCACTCCTAAGCTAATGCTAGAAGATGTTCGAATTGGATTAAACAAATAAAAAATACTGATGGTGTTTTGACGGAGCAGCCTGAGGAAATTGAATCTGTTTTCACAAATTTTTTCAATCAGAAATGGCAACACAGAGATTGCCGGCTAGAAGGCTGGCCGAGACCTTTTAATATGCTGGATACTAATGATCAGAGGAAATTGGATTCTAATTTCACTAAAGAAGAGCTTCAGGTGGTAGTTGACATCTTGCGGTCTATTGTAGCTCCTGGAATTGATGGGATTACTTTTTCATTTATTAAAATCTATTGGAAGATCATTCATCAAGATGTATGGAATGCTATTGAAAATTTCTTCAAGACAAGATGTATGAATCAATTTTGGAAGGCAACTCTTATTGTTTTGATTCCCAAATTGCAAAATCCTATGTATCCAGCTAACTTCCGTCCAATAAGTTTATGTATAACTACTTATAAATTGGTAGCTAGAATGTTACTTAATAGATTGGAGTTGGTTATTCACAAAATTATTTCTAGAGATCAAGTGGCTTTTCTAAAAGGAAGATCTATGTCGGATCACGTTCTCTTGGCTCAAGAGGTGATCAACAAAATCCGTCGTTCCAAAGCAAAGAAAGGATTTATAGCAATCAAAGTAGATATGGAGCAGGCTTATGATAGCATGGGTTGGCAAGCTTTGAGGCAAGTTCTTATCCATTTTAATTTTCCTCGCAAGTTTTCTGATTGGATTTTGAATTGTATTTCAAATCCGAATATTTCCATTCTTATCAACGGGAAGAAATCCAATTGGATTGAAGCTAAGAGTGGGTTTAGACAAGGATGTCCCTTATCTCCTTTTCTTTTCATATTATGCTCTCAAATTCTTTCTGATGCATTTTATCATAGTGGGAAGAATGTTGGTATCCAAATTGTCTCCAAAGCTCCTAGAGTTTTTCATTTATTATATGCCGACGACATTCTAGTTTTTTCTGAAGCCAATTTACTTAAGATCAAGAAGGTGAAAGATATTTTGAACAATTATGGCAATTGGACGGGACAAAGGGTAAATCACAACAAATCCATGGTGTTGTATGGTAAGACGGTTAATAGGAAAAGAAGGGTTGAAATTGAAGACATTTTAAAATTCAAATCTGTTAAGGAATTGAACTACCTTGGTATCAAGCTTACTCTTAGAAGGTTGGTGAAATCAGATTTTAATAATGTGTTGGAAGTTGCTTCAAATAGACTAAACATTTGGGGAAAGAAATTTATTTCCTTGGAAGGAAAAATGGTGTTGATCAAATATGCATTCTTATCTCTTCCAATTTTCCTATCAACCCTTTCTTTGGTGCCTTTGGGCATCTTAAAAGGTTTTGATAGAATGTGTAGATCTTTTTTGTGGAGTAAGAAAAATGGCATAGGAGGGCTTCATTATGTTTTTGCAAGAGGCTTTGCCTTCCTTAGCAAAAGGGAGGTAGAGGACTTTTTTGGCTGCTTGTAAAGTTGGTCACCTAAAGGCCAAATTTGCTTTGGAATTCTACACTAAACAAGAATCCTTGCTCAATTGTATTCTCAGAGCCAAATATGGAGAGGATTATGGGAGAAGCAAAAGAAGACTGGGAGTTCTTCAACATGGAGGATTTTGTGTAATGGAGCAAAATATCTTACTAATATAGTTAAATGGAAAATTTGTAATGGAAAGTCTATTGATTGGTTGAATGATACATGACTGTTGGATAAAAATTTTTCTAAATGAACAACATTTGTTAGTAATAATGAGATTGAAAATCAAAATCTTAACTTCTTCATTTCCAATGGTAACTGGATTTTGGATCATCTCAGGATGTTTTCTAATGAAGACCTCATGAAAATTATTATAAACGTTCCTATCTTTCCGGATCAAGGAATAGATCAAATTGAAATAAAGTGGAAACATACGGGGCAGTCCATTGCTGCACTCTCGCAAGAGTCAATTCAGAGGTATGATGAGGATTGCAAATTCTGGAAGTGGATGAAGTTTGTCAAATTAAGACCAAAAGTTGAATTATTTTGGTGGAGGCTTCTTAATGCAGCTATTCCTAGCAATTCTTTCCTTTTTCATAGAAAAATTTCACAGTTTTCAGGATGCCCGAGAGGATGCAATGTAGAGGAAAATTCAGATCATATTACAGCAGGATGCGGTAAATTGAAGAAGGTTCTTTTGTGGCTTTCTAAGTGGGGATATATACTTACTCAACCTGTTAGTTTTGAAGATTGTTTAAAGGAATTACATTTGCTGTATAAAAGAAATCCAGTCCTTGTAAACATTTACTGCAATGTGGTATTTATGACTTGGAAAAGTAGAAATCTGTTAATTCATGAAGGGAGAGAAGAAATAGATTTTTTCATTGCAGCAAACTCTCTTTCTATGGCTGTTGTTGTACCTTCTATCAATATCCATTCGGAAAACTGGGATGTCAACCAGCAAAAGCTGTTTTCTTCTTGGCGTCCTCCTCCTCCCGGATGGGTAAAAATCAATGTGGATGCAGCTATGTGTAGCAATTATTTGGCTGGTACGGCTGGTGTTTGTAGAGATGATAAGGGAAGATTGTTACTAGCTTTTGGTACTCAACATGTTCATTGGGATATTGGTCATTTGGAACTTCAAGCGGTTTATATGTTAAAGAATTTCTTACAAGAGTGGATGGTTGAAGCTCAAGGAGTCATCATAGAAGGAGATAACTTCAATATAATCAAGAGACTTCAACAAGCTTTGAAAAGATTCAAGAATAAAGGTTTTCTGGAATATGACCTATCCTTTGTAAGTGAGTTTAATCAAATTACTTTCAGTTTTACTACTAGGAATGGTAACAAATTAGTGGATTGTTGTGCTAATTATGCTTTGGGGAAAAGTTTTATTTGGCATGATCTTTCTAGTACTGAAATTCCTCCTTCATTCTTGTACATTTTGAAGGATGATTTCAATTTACTAGATGATTTTACTTAGTTTGTAATAACTTTCCTGTTTTTCCTTAGTTTAATGCATGGCTGCATTTTTCCTCAAAAAGATGAATCATTCCCATTAAACTGCAGTTGGCTGCTTACATGTTTCTTGATCAGTGGCCATTTGATTGCTTTTGATGGGAAGAAATGATCATTCACAAATGTTGGTAAGTTTGGCCATTAAGCATGTGAAGTTGATGGTCATTCCTACTTTTTTTTTCTTAGTTATGGTTAACTGATTGTGTTCTGCCTCTCTGATAATTTAAAGTTGGATAGGCAAGTGCGTTGGCATGAAGGGAGAGCTGACGATTAATGAACATACTATTGAAGTAGATAGTCTGTTAGGTCGATTATGTGTTTTGGACCATGCTAAAAGCTGTCTACATAGATTTTGTTCTCTTAGGTTAGCTTAAGTTAATGCGGGCTTTGCTAATTATTGGCATGCTTACATAACTTGATCAGGCAAGTGCAGCTGAGTGTCCAAACACATTTTGTGGTTTCTTCCGAAGTAATTGTATCAAAGCCATTACAATAATTTTCTATGTATTTGGATTTTTGATACTCGGCTCTGCGTCATGGTATTGTTTGGAAATCTAATTTGTTGTACTTTTGATTTCTGAAAGGACAAAAGAATTCTTCTAATCTTATCTGCACGTTATGAAAGCTAATTATCAGAGTGAAGACCATGGTATCATCTATGTTGTATGGAAAACATAAATACCAGCCGTTTTCCTTTAGATTTACAATGATTAATTTTTTCAATTTTCTGTTTAATGTAGTTCCATTCTTTAATTTTTAAATCGCTGATCCTATCCTGTTGTTTTCAATTTTTATTGTCAGCATCTTTTTTTATGTCTTTCGAACTAGAGGTATGGCCTTTTATGGTGGTTGTATTTTTTTATAATTTTTTTACCTTATTTTCTTTTGCTACATTTTGTTCAGGGTTATGCTAATGAAAGTGGAAGGGAAAAAAGATATGGCTACTGAGAAACGAGATAAAAATAATGTGAATCTTAGGAAGCGGAAAGAGGTTTTCGTTTATGGGAACTATAGAAAATACTATGGCTATAGAGTATGTCTCCTGCTCTCTCCCTTTTCTTCTGCTATATTTATTTAGCAGACCCTAAATAGTTGTGATAATGCTAATTTTATGTTTCTATTGATGATGTTTTCTTGCATACTTGTTTATCTTGAGATGGGTATATCCATGCTGCCTAAGTTTCCTAGGGCAGGCTTTGAGAATGGGTCTATTCCCTAGACAAGACCCAATTAAAGTGGCTTTGGGCCTATATGCATTGGTTGAATGTGCTTTAGATCAGTTTGATTAATGCGCTGAACATGACGATGGGTTAAAATTTCACTGACCCAAATCTTGCCCAATGAGAATGTTCAAACCATGTGATTATTCCAAGTCTATTATATAAGCTTAAAAGTCAATAAAAATTTTAATTTTCTTGGATACGATTTTTTTGGATCTTTGTTGTCCCCAAGTGTGCAAGTCCCTCATTTTCTTAATAATGCACGTTACAACTTGATTGTAGTTTTCTTACGTAGCAAATTAACAATGCCTTCAGAAAAAAATTTAAAGTGGGGTTGGTCCTTCATCTGCTGCATGGAAACAAAATGAACATTATGAAATTTGAGCTGGAGACAGTGAGTGTGAATGCTAACCTGAACTTGTCTTGCGTCCATCCATCTTTATTATTTAGGAACTAGTATATTAGCTAAAAAAATCTTTTTATTTTTGTATGATTTATTTAATAGATTAGATGCTAAGGAGAGCGGAAGATGTATGTATAAGTTAGTCAAGCAAAGAGATATGAGAAGTTAAAATTTTGTTCAAGTGAAGTACATTAAAGATGAGGATCAAAGTGATTTTCTTAGAAGCGGATATCTAATATAGGTAGATGAGATATTTTGATAAATTTTAAATAAAGATTGTGAGAATATGTTTAACTTTAGTGATCTTAGCACCCTAAATAAAAATAGAGATTTTTATTCTTATTGTCGAATTAGTAAACTAAAATTGAAGAGGTTTTAAAGAAAATAAAAGGGTGGAAAAATAATATGACCTAATGATATTATAATAAAAGCGTGAAAGTGCTAAGGAGATCAATAAATTTCTTAGCTTACTAAATTTTTTATTATTATTTTGAAGACTATAAATATGCCAGATGAGTGGAGGAGTGTGCTGGTTCTTATTTTTAAGGATTAAAGGTGATGCATGTGAGTGTGTGAATTATAGAGGAATTAAATTAATGTGTGATACATTGAAATTATGAGAGAATAATTTAGCATCTGCTACGATTATAAATGCAATCAAAAATTTGGGGAGGGGCCCAAATTTTTGATCACAAAAACAAACTCTTTCTAGGATGATAGAAAGACATAAAATACTCAAAAACTTGACAAAATATAACTAACAAATCAAAACACAACTTTAATATTATAAAAGGACTTACAAACAAGGACTCTTACAAACTTTGATGCTTACAAACGTTTGACAAATTTATGACTTCAAAACAAACACCTAAAGAAGCTTTAATCCATTAGAAGAAGGATACAGGTGAGGTGGTACTTGTGGAGAGACGAAAGAGGTTAGAAGTCAAGACGAATGGTGGAAAGAACTCGCAAGTCTTTCCTAGAGGAGATGAGAAGGAGAATGGAACAAGCTCGCAAGATTTTCCAATAAAACCTCATAGGTTTACATTTCCAAAAATCATTCATATAACATTCTAAAACAGCCACAAAACATCTACTATTTATAGACAAGATGGGAATACAAACAATCCCAAAACATTAATTTAAGCTTATTTAAATAGGGAATATGAAAAACCAACAATCAACTCCAGGAAACGAAGCACCAAAGCCACGGAAAGCCCCCAAAAGGTCATGGGAAAACAGCCCAGGCTGAACCCGAAGAGGCAGCCGCAAAAGCCAAGGAGGCCCGCATGGAACTGAAGCATCAAGGCACGGGAAAGGCCACCCAGCACGGAAAACTAGCAGCCAACCAGGGAAACCAAGGAGACCAAGCACGGAAAGCCAAAGGGCCATCCACGGGAACCAAGGAGCCATCCACAGGAACCAAAGGGACAATAAATGGGGGGAATGAACCTCAATTTATGAGTTAAAAAGACTATCTACTAGACATTAATGAGCTGATTCTAGTAGAGGACCTAGAAGCTCACCAAATTTATAATTCAAAATGTTTTGACCCCCCCTTTGCCTACATCAATTCTCCTCCGGTTGAAAGAATTCATCTCCTGATGAAGGTTGAGTTTGCTTTGAATCATGTCCTGATGTTTCCGAAGATTGATTTCGGGGCTGTTTGGTTGCCTGCAAAGCAAACGCAATGTAAAGTAAATGCAGTGTAAAGTAAATGCAGTGCATTCCAAATACTTTGAGGTTGTTTGGTTGTCTGTAAAGTAAACGCTGGAGAAATGTTTCCCTTGTTTGGTTAGATATATCCAAAGTAAAGTAATAACAGTGCATTTGTAATATTTTTTGTCATTATTACTAGTGCATTTATAAAAGTAATCACCGATTGTTTAAACTTTGTTTGGGCTAGCTTTCTTCTTGCTTTCTAAAACAGCTTTTTAGTACAAAAATTAACTAAAAAACCTTTAAAAGATATAAGAAACTAACACATCTTATTCAGTTCTAAAATCTGATAAAGTTAAAGGCATAACAATGAAAGGAAATACACCTAATATGCACTAAACAGGAAATAACATATACATGATATCAGTTTTTCAAAATTAAATATTTGGTAGAGCTAGTAAGGAACTAAAAACGAAAAATCTCATAAATTGAAGCCAAAGAGGGACCATCTGCTGCTTGAATGTATCCCTCTCGCATGTGATTACATACACCTCATTTATGAAACATAACTAGGGATTGACAGTAAACAACAGCACATAACTGTTCATATTACATAGACCATCCTCTGCCAAATGCTGCAAAAGCAAATACAGTCGTGATCCAATGAAGTAATCTCCAACGGAGGCATCCAAAGCTGTATTATCATAACCTTGGCTCTGGAACCGATCAGAATCGAAGGATCCTTGAAGAATGATTGCCTGATTAAAAGAATTAATCAGGACCAAATTCTCACTTTCCCAGTCCGATTCTATTTTACTATGCCTCTCAATGTCATCAGATTCTGACCTAAAATCTTCACCTGGACCAAATTAGTTCATTTTAGATACAGAAGTATTACCTGAATGCCATCAAGTAATTCTTTGAGAGATTCGTTTAAAAAACTCAGCTCAGTAGTGCTGCTACCTGGATAAACAAATGCACCAACTCTATTACAGTATTTCAGTATTTCAGTTAAGGAAATTATAAGTCCTGCTATCATAAACAAATAATTTGGTCCAGATGGATTGCAGCCAATTCTTAGCCATAAACCTCATGATACAAATATCACATCACTACAATGCAAGCAACATTTGTGCCTTATATAACAAATTATAAAACCAGATTATATAAAGTTTAATAAAATTTAAAGATGATATCAGACCAATTACAGGAATTTTCAATTAGATGAATCCAATGAGCTCAATATGTAGATAAAAACAAGTAATCATCAAACAACAGAACAAAAACTCATGAGATAAAACTGGTATAAAATAAAATCATTATATTTTTAAATCTGCGAATTAATATAAAGGTAGGCATTGTAATAGAAGAATACCAATGAATTTCTGCAGCCCAAACATTAGGTAATGGCCGTACTATATCATGCAAATCCTTACTTTCCATGTCCAACAATTCCCAAGCAGTTGAATCCATCAAATGACCACAAATATTCTACCAAAAGAACACAACGAGCTTAAGAAAAGATTTGAATACATTGCTACTACAATTGCTAATTGACATGCCCAGGATTCTCTGCGAGAACAGCACATGAAAACATAGAGACACTGATCCAATCAATAAATCACATAGTTTTCATTCATAACATGTAAACAACATTAATAAAAACTTACAAGAAAAAAAAAAAAACCCATTGTTTGTAGTTATAAATAGAACAAAATAACACGAAAAAGTTTGTAGTTATAACAATTTTAATTGATATGCAAATCTTCAACAAATTCAATCATTTTCCTAACTCTTTATGCATCCATCTAGCCTTCGAATCTGTAGGTTTTGAAAGGAAAGATGGTATCAGCGTGGGATTTTTTGATAAATTATCATATATCGTATCAACCTCTTATGCTGAGAAGCCAGGAATATTTGTTAACTCAAACATCAGTTCATTATACATACTCCAAATTTGTTTTGGAGATGTTGTTGAGCTCTTCATTGCGTTAGCAACTTCATTCACACTATCTGCTATCAAACAAATATACTCACGAATATTTTGATCGATAGTTGATTTTTTAGACTTCCTTTTCACGCCGCCTCCTATACCAGATGAAGGTAGAGGTTTCTTTGTTGTTCCAGTATAATTCTCTATCACTTGCATCTCAGACCACTCAGTATCCATTGCTCCATTAGCACCAACATCCATAAATTGTGGGGATTCATCATCGCTTAAATGTATTTGTTGAGTTCCAAGTGGATTTTGAGAATTTCCAGATTTCGCCCACTCTCCAGTTGCATGTCCAATACCACATACTATCTCCAACTCTATATAATTTGCAATTGCAATATTTAAATAAGCTGCATCCTTGGGATAAACCTGTAAGAAATAAAGAAAAAACTGTTAACCGAAAAAAATATCAATTTAAATGATGTGATTGAAATAATACCTGAATATGTGATGCATATTCATTTTGACCCATGACAATCATTTTTTTTGTTTCATCCCAAGATACACCTGATTTTTTTTTTTAACTCCTGAATGTGATTCCACACACTTCTTTGATGCCTTATTTGGTTCTTGCATTGCTCAGTTGTCACCTCTATTCCAAACTTCTCTTTCATTTTTTGGGCTGCACCTTGATAAACAGAGTCCTTGAATCCTTGTGCACTTCGCATATTTGCATTTACAAATTCCATCATTATTTGAAGCAATCCAGTTATCCATTCAGGTTTTAAGCTCCATAAGAAATTTTTCCTCTTTGCTTTCGAATTACTGTTCATCTCTGTTTGTGACTAATTCATTCTTCCCTTACATAAAATATGAATGACAATATATGTTTATTTGGCATAACAAGCATTAACGAAACTATAACTTAGTAGTTCACAAAAGAATCAAACAATAACAAATAATAATAAGCACATCATTATGTAATCAATGACAAGAAAGATAAAAGTCACATGTAAATTTAAAAAAAAAGTTAATAAGCAAATCTAATATCCATCATTTTGCATGCGAGTCCACATGAATTGAGCAATTTCATCTCTTTTATCTAACCATTCTCGCGAATCATCTACAGCTGCTTGATCTCTTCTTCTATATTGACTCGTTCTAGCCCATTCATCCTCGGATTGAATTAACTCATCGCCACCTTCTTTAATTATCCAATTATGTAGTATGCAACAGACAATCACAATTTCAACTTGAGTTTGTAGAGGAAAGTAGGGATCAGATTTTATAATTGTGAAACGGTTTTTCAAGGAACCAAATGCACGCTCAACAGTAGTGCGTAAAGAGGAATGTCGTAGATTAAAAAGCTCCTTTGAATTTCTAGGTTGAATAGAACTGAACTCCTTCAAGTGATATCTTGTGGCACGATATGGTGAAATAAAACCATTTCGTGTGGAATATCCACCATCAGCTAGATAATATTTACCTGTTGGGACACGTAAACCATCTGATCTTTCTAATGCATTTTTAAGTATTGCTGCGTCATGAGCAGAACCTTCCCAACCAGCAAGCACGTATGTGATTCTTAAATCAAAATCTACTGCTACTAAAACATTTTGTGTTGGGTATGGTTTCCTTCCTCTAAACGCGACTTCGTTCTCTTTTGGAACCCTAGCTTTAATATGAGTTCCATCTATCGCGCCAATACAATCCTAAATTTGACAAAAAATATAATTAGGATTACGTAAAACATATAGAAAATTTAATTGAATAAAAACAGATTATACCTTGAAAAAGAGCATGAACCTATTACTTGATTTAATCTTATATGGAGTTTCAGGTGGTGGAGGCTTGATAAATTCATTACGTAACTCCCCAACAGCATGTAATGCAGCATTGAAGTACCTACTAACAGTTTCACCGGAGCGATGAAAGTTAAATCAGATTACTCGATTACGAATACTATGCCCGAGTGTATGTAATAGCATTGCAACTTGTTCCTCGATCCGAACATTTATTGTGTCTAACAACAATCCTCGTGTACGCATTAAATCACATAATTTGAAAAAAAGGCGCTCGCCTCATGCGTACCATGTCAACACAGTCCGAATCACATCCATTATACAACCTAGAAAGATATGTGTCACGTTGTATATTCCGTTGAGGATCATAATTTTTTTTCTTCTCGAATCTTTAGCAATAGTACACATAATGTACTAATTGTAAAACAAAGCACTTTAATCACATTATTATTTGTTTCAATTTCACGGAGTTCAGCATCATCTTCCACTGGCTTAACCATCTGTATAACTACAAAATTTAACTTATCATCTACCTGTAAAAGACGATATTATACCAAATTACAAAGGGAAATTTATTTCCAGCCGACACAAAAATCAGACAGAGGCCAACTTTCAATTTTACGACAATGACGTTCAAGATTATAGAGGAAAAACTCATGAGAATAATTAAAAAATGTTTCAGCACAAATATGACTGATAACAGATACATGCCATTGGTTAGGATCACGTAAAAACTTTAGTTTGCACCTTCTCCAAAGAAATACTATGGGCAGAGATGGACCATTAATTTCCAAATAACAAGATTTGAGTCCATCAACCCAAGAAAAATGAGCAAGAATTTCAAATTTGAAAGACCATTACATACAATGGAAACAAATCATCTAACCTAGAACCTCTTCCCCAAATTAATTTAAAAAAAAAAAAATCAATTAGTTTGGCCAAGGATGAGAATGCTGCAACAATCCTACTCTCTAAATTTTTCCAATAAAGTATTCCTAAACTGCTAAGATACAGACTCAAGAATCCAAAGAAATTTCTAGTTCAAGTTTGTCATTTGCCATCTACTCTTTTGGTGGAAATCAAAGTTTAGTCCTCCGTAAATTATTATTATACATATACAAACATGAAAAGTTGAATAAGCTGCTATCACCAAAGAAGCAACGATCTTGACAGAAAGAAGAATGTTAAGCTGCTTACTTCCAAAATTTTAATTTCTTTGTAATTGGGAAGTGAATGGTGTTATACCCCAGTTTGGAAGCCTAAACACAGCATTTCATTGTGTCACCTCTTCAAGCTTTCTGCTTATCATGGTGAAACAACTTTTTCTTTCACTTCAACGCAAACTAAAATTCTTTAAGACCAGATGAAACAATAAATTTCTCTCTTTTGATAAGCAAAAGCAACAAACAGATATATTGTTTGTTTAACTTGAGCAACTGCTTAAACTATATGCACCAATTTAGGCTTTGTTTCATGGGGCCTATACTTTGCTGATTTAGCTTTAAGAACCTCATTTTCGAACAATGGTTTCAAATATGCTATCCCAAAAACAGTTTTTTTAAAGAATTTTTTGAAAAAATTTGTGAAAAAGCTATCATCAAAATAAATATTTGGGTTGATGGACTCAAATCTTGATATTTGGAAATCCAAAACAGATTTTGGGTATCTTAACCATGTCAATTTTAACCCAATCTTTGTCAAATGTCCAGCTAAGCTTAAAACCTGCATACTCCCCAATGATTAAGTGAATAACCACTAAGCTAACTAAGCTTAAACAGCTTACTCCCCAACGATCAAGTGAATAATGATCAAGAAATATGGTTAGGGGCCTAAGGCTCATCTGGCATTACTGGGAGCAAGAAAAATATTACGGCAAATAATAGATATTTCAACAGCTTTGCCAACATTTCAAAACTGCTCAAAAGACAATTTCAGTACATCATTTGGTTTTACAAGATTAGTAAATAAATTGTAATAGTCTATGCCTAATTTTGTGAAACCTGAATCAATGGTAATAAAACAAGAAGAAGAAGCAATTATCCCATTTTGTGAAGCCATGAGACTAGCAAAAATTCTCCAAAAATATTTATCAGGTAAAAAAGGGAGAAAATTGTAAGGAAGTTGAACAGTAAAGCTTCAGCAATCAAAGTTCAAAAAACCTTGATTTTCATGAACTAGAGAAATCAACAGAGAAGAAGAGAGAGTTAAAGGGATAAATTTACCTTCAAAAATTGCGAGCTCCCGTTCTTACTTCCGATGGAAAATGACGCAACTTCCGAACGGACAGGCAACGTGAACGTGGTCGAAGGAGCAAAACCGAACAAGAAGGAAGGAGCCCTAGAAGCCTCTTGTGCAATCTTACACCTCGTGCGAAGCAAAGAAGCCGAACAGAAACGAGGAAGCGAACTGGAGCTCCCGTCTTTACCTCCGATGAAAATGACGGAACTTCCGATCGGACAGGGGTAACGTGTTCGAAGGAGCAAAGCCGAACAAGAACGAAGGAGCCCTAGAAGACTCTCGTGCAATCTCACACCTCGTGCGAAGCAATGCAGCCGAACAGCAACGACGATGCTAATGCGAGCTCCCCTCCTTACCTCCGATGAAAATGGCGCAACTTAAAATCGGACAAAGGGAACGTGGTCGTCGCGCGAAGTCTGAGAATAACGAAGGAGCCGAAGAACCCTCTCGTGCAATCTTACACCACCCTCTCGTGCAATCTTACACCACCTGCGAAGCAATAAATGAAGCCGAACAGCAACGACGCCATCGTCGAGCGAATTTATAACCCGCTCGTATCGAGCTGGTTTCTAATTCCCGCAAAACAGCCTCCTTATTACACGCCTAATGCATCGGACGAGTTTCGTTTGTTCCGCTCAAAATTAACCAAACAACCAAATTTAGTAAATACTTGTATTTGTTTTACTTTACACTCCTAATTCAGGCAACCAAACAGCCCCTTCATGGATTATTACTCATGACTCAAAAAACAAAAATTACATGACAACTAACATGACACCAAGACTCACTAGACAAAAACTTGACTCAATGACCTAAGATTTTCCAACTTGCTCTGATACCAAATTAATGCAATCAAAAATTTGGGGAGGGGCCCAAATTTTGGATCACAAAAACAAACTCTTTCTAGGATGATAGAAAGACATAAAATACTAAAAAACTTGACAAAATATAACTAACAAAACAAAACACAACTTTAATATTATAAAATGACTTACAAACAAGGACTCTTACAAACTTTGACGATTACAAATGTTTGACAAATTTATGACTTCAAAACAAACACCTAAAGAAGCTTTCATCCATTAGAAGAAGGATACAGGTGAGGTGGTACTTGAGGAGAGGCGAAAGAGGTTAGAAGACAAGACGAAGGGTGGAAAGAACTCGCAAGTCTTTCCTAGAGGAGATGAGAAGGAGAATGGAACAAGCTCGCAAGCTTTTCCAACAAAACCCGCAGGTTTATATTTCCAAAAAACATTCATGTAACATTCTAAAATAGTAACAAAACATCTACTATTTATAGACATAAGAGAGGAATACAAACAGCCCCAAAACATTAATTTAAGCTTATTTAAATAGGAAATATGAAAAACCAACAGTCAACTCCAGGAAACGAAGCACCAAAGCCACGGAAAAGCCCCCAAAAGGTCACGGGAAAACAACCCAGGCAGAACCCGTAGAGGCAGCCGCAAAAGCCAAGGAGGCCCGCACGGAATCGAAACATCAAGGCACGGGAAAGGCCACCCAGCACCAAAAACCAGCAGCCAACCGGGGAAACCAAGGAGCCCAAGCATGGAAAACCAAAGGGCCATCCACGGGAACCAAGGAGCCATCCACGAGAACCAAAGGGACAACAAATGGGGGGAATGAACCTCAATTTATGAGCTAAAAAGGCTCTCTAATAGACATTAATGAGCTGATTCTAGTAGAGGACCTAGAAGCTCACCAAATTTATAATTCAAAATGTTTTGACCTCCCTTTTGCTTTTATCTATTATGGACTATTACATTGTGCCACTGGATTTCAATTATATTTCTGTAATCAAATCTGTATACCTAACAATAGATCACCTCAAATGTCAAAATATTGTTTCACTATCATTTTGAAATAAAAATAGAATTTATTTTCATAGTCAAACTCAACATATAGAATATACTATTCATTAAAAAAATAATATTCTACTATCGTTTTGAATATGAAATTAAGAATGGAGAAAACTTTTTTATGTCTCGAATTTTTTCTCATAGTTTAGCGAACTAAAGTAGTGTTCATTTTTTAGTGTATTCTAGAGTTTTCATAGAGGCAAGTCTCTATGATTACATCTTAACAGAAATCTTGAGAAATCTCTCAATTAAAGCGGTGACTAAATTTCTTTAAATTTAGAAAGATTTTGTTAAGGATTTTTGAAGTAGACCTACCAAATAGGAAATGTTCAAAGTTTGAACACTTCTTTACAGAATTAAAGGATGAAAAGTAGATAGTGATTGAGATTCTGGGCAACCCAGAAAAACTCTAACATGTCATATGGTTGGGATTTACTGGTTTAAATTAGGATTGAATTTTAGGTTTAAGTTGTTGATTTATTAGATGATTGAGATCCTGAAGGAAGTGCAAGAATTGTGCAAAAGTGCAAACTAGACTTATGTTTGCCTGCTGGACTGGACATCCAGCTAACCACCTAATCTTTTTTGTAAAATTATGATTTTCAGGTCTAATGTATATAAAGTAGATAAGCTCTTGTTTATATGTGAGTCCAGGTTTAAGATTTAGAATTAGATGCTAGGGGTTCAAATGTGCCTAACTAATGCAATTTAAAATAGGCTTTATACTAATTATAAAATATTTATATACGACTAATGCAAATTTTATTGCAACTTAGTTTTTATAACTATGTTTTTCATGTCATGTGTGTTTTTGATGATTCTAATATTATTATCTTGATTAATGTTTCCCGTAACATATATTGGATATATTGTTTTTGTTGTTTGTGTGTACTAACATTTCAGGAAAATTATACTTCAGATTGTTGAAAACTTTAAATCAGATTAGAATAGGGTTCATTGTAAATAGAGTCTGTATTTTTTATTTTTATTGAGTCTAAGAGAGTGATTGTAATTGAGTAATTGTGCACACACTCTGGGGGAGTTAAAAATTTGTAATTTTTTTAAAAACTAATCATACTGTACGATTTATATTCGTACGAGATGATTTGTTCATTTATTTCCTCCAATAAGAAGTTATACGAACCATCGAAAGAAAATTTTCTAAGTACTACTCATACTGTATGAAGAGATATTCGTACAGACGACATCCAGAGTACGAAATAGATACGCACAAGTTCATACCGACGATCATCAAAATTTTTCTGAACTAATCGTACTGTACGAAGTGACCTTCGTACATACGACATCCAGAGTATGAAATGATTGAGTCTCTTTTCGTCCCGATGAACATCAAATTTTTTCGGAACTGTTCGTACTGTACGATCTCATGTTTGTACAGACGACGTCCAGAGTATGAAATTGAGAGATCTTTTCGACCCGACGAATCAGAAAATTTTTTGAACAGTTCGTATAATATGATATAGGTTCGTATTATACGATCAACTTGTACGAAAATAGTTCGTATAGGTTGGTACGAGCAAATTTTAAACTGTTCGTACGTATGGTTGTCGATCATATTGTACGATCATGTACGCTCAAAATTGAAATTTTCAGTTTTCTGGACGGTTTTTCATATAAAAGGTCCTTAAAAACTGACTTGGACATATGTAGTATTCATGATTTCTTAGAGAGCAAGTGAAAGTGTGATTTGGGAGAGTGTTTGAGAGAGTTCTTGCAGGTGGAGTGTGAAGGGTTCACAAGGTTACTTCAAGGTAAAAATCTCTTTTGTTTTGTGCCACTTCTCTTACTTTCTTCTTTCTAGTTACTCGAGAGAAGATCTTTGGAGAAGTTCCGTTACTCTGTTGACACTTGAAGGGTGTGAAAGGACGACGGTACTCAGCCGACACTTGGAGAGAGTGAATGGACGGCGGTACTCTGCCGACACTTGGAGGGTGTGAAATGATGAGGTACTCTGCCACACTGAGGATTGGTGGAAGAGAGAAAAAATTGTAAAGGTTTCTCCGCCTTGTTGTGGGGCAAAAGGAGAGTCACTTTGGTAATAGTGCAATACCTGAATAGAGAGTCTTCAGATAGTGGACGTAGGTCTTGTT
Organism: Dendrobium catenatum; assembly: GCF_001605985.2. Taxonomy (NCBI): domain Eukaryota; kingdom Viridiplantae; phylum Streptophyta; class Magnoliopsida; order Asparagales; family Orchidaceae; genus Dendrobium; species Dendrobium catenatum. The sequence continues at coordinate 844,877 of NW_021319813.1, read as the reverse complement.
AGACCAAACCACTATAAATCTATGTGTTCATTTTGTTTTTTAACAATTTTAATTCTATGGTTGAAAAATAAATTTTGAAAAGGAAAATCAAATTGTTTTAAAATTATTAAATTGTTTTTCTAAAAATTTACTAAGAGTTTTTAAAATTACCAATTCAGCCCCCTCTTGGTTAACCTTGGGATAATTGCGATAGGTTTAACAACCTGTATGGACTTTTCAAATCTATGTCCGGCTTTCTAAGAAAAATCTTATAGCATAATATCCCTATACCAACAGGAATAACAGACTCATCCCCTTCGTTCAGGATGTTGCTAGCTTGCCGTATGCTTGTGTGTATTGTTTTGTGTATGCAATAAAAAAAGTAAATATGAATGCCATGTATGTAGGAAGGATAAAGGTATTGGGGAGTAAAAGTATAAAGAACACAAAATTCTAGAAGCCTAACATATATGTCCAGGCAAAAATACATGCATCGCCAATGGAAAACATGCAATTTCTAATCATAAACATGTACAAGAAAGCAATCAATCAAAGCAGGTAAATATATAATTGTGCAAGGAAAAGAAGTCTATGGCAGTTTCTACATAATAACAATTCATTGTTTGCTATAAAATATAAAGTAAATGTGGCTAAGCTCCACCAACTACAAGCTTCCATTTTTACACCTATACAATGACTATACAGAATAAAATTGTTTATGTTATGTCTTCAGGCTCCATGTACAAGTATGATGGGGACATCAGAGCATGGAAAGTACATTAGAGGCGTGGCCGTCGATTTATGGCCACGATCGAGTCTATGTATTTTTGAGTCATTTCATTTATTTGTTTTTTTCTTTATTATGTTATGTATCTTTTATTATTTATGTGTGTCTTTCTTTCCCGTTTTACCCTTTTATTAAGGAAGGTCATATGTAAGCCCTAGGGACATTGTCGTCCTTTTATTTTGTTGAGTCTTGTACAAGGCTATTTATAGCCCTAGTGTTCTTCTTTTGAGGTTAATGAATGATTGAAAGAAAAAATTTCCACAAATCTTTTGAGCCCTCTTGAGAGCTTGAGAAATCAGAGAGAGATCCCTAGGAGGGAAGATTGTGGATCACCCATCTACCTAGACGAGTCGGGTTCGTGGCTTTATTTCCTATCTCTTCGTTTCCTCCTCCCATCACCACCACCGGCCTCCTCACCTCAACCGACCACGTTTACACCCAAACCTCCTCCCCACCAAGCCTTTTTCCCTTTCCCGCCGAACTCCCCATACACCCCCACCCATCCGCCGGCCTCCACACCCAAACCAAGCATGCAGCCGCCCCCTAGATTCCCTTTCCCCCTTTGACTTCTATTGCCTATTTTAGTTTGATATAATTTGGGTAGATTTTTGAATTCAAATTTATTTAATTTGAAATTTAAAATCTTTCCTAAATTACTAAATTAATTTTAGGAAAGTTTCCTAAATTAAATCCTATTTGAATTTCAAATTAATTGGGATTTAATTACAACTTTCCTAATTTCTAAATCCTGAAATTGCAACCCAAATCTCCCAGAAATTCCCTCCTAGCCCAATAATGCCTTCGGCCCCACTTCATTAAATCCCTTTGGATTTAATTCCAAATCCCCTCACCCTCCCTTGGAAACCTTCTCTAATTCTCCTCTCCCTCTTTGGCCGAAATTTCCACAAGCACCTTTTATTTAATTTCTTTCCAATAGAAAACATCTCCAATTGGAAACAAATTAATCCCTTCCCCTCTCTCATACCCGCGGCCCCTACTCCCTCTCTCTCCTCTTTAATTATCCTCACTCATAGGGATTAATTAGGGGATTGATTGAAATAATTTCTCAAAATTTGAACCTAATTCCCCAAACCTTTCCCCCTTAGACGGCCACCTTATCCCTTTGGCTCCGCTCAAGTTCTCTAATTTACCTCCTCCATCTCAAGAGGATTCTTCAAGGGAAGCCTTAACGATCGTCATCAACATCTCAACCGCAAAGGACATGCATGGACGATCCGGATCTTGATTACGGCTTCACCTACGACGAGCAAGGTTTTGTTTGCATCATTCACTCAACTTTCTTCGTCGTGAACCAAAATATCGGTCACACCGTCGAGGAATACATAGAGCGCATTCTAAACACTCTCGTTGAAGCCATAGAGGAGCAACTTAGGACAGTACAGTGGAGAATTACATCCGAGCCTTGACGAAGGTCTTCCAATCTTCCTCCTCTTGTATTTCCTTAGTCTAACCCTCTTTCTTGTGATTTGATTTAATTCGTGAAGATCGTGTTCGCCGAACTCTGTCGAGCTTAGTAAACGTAGGGATTGAGTACACTTCATGTGTTTCTAATCTTATTGTTAGACTAGAGATTTTCGTTGAAAGCTATTATATTTACATATTGTTGATTTCCTTTGTTATTTTGATAATTCAAAGCTCTTATTGTGCAACTTAGCCTAAACAGAAGTGACCGCTCTTACATTTTATTTGCTAATAGTTCTAATCTTATTATTCTAATCAATAAGTCGTGCAAGTTATTATCAAGGTCTTCCAATCTTCATCCTCTTGTATTTCCTTCGGCAGCAAGTGCGGCGCGCGCGGCACGCGGGTTCGACAGCGCTGGCGCGGCAGCGGCTGCAGCACGACAGCGGGGCAGTGGCAGCAACGCGGCAGCGCGGCAGTGCGGCACGCCGGGCTTCAGGGGGAAAGGTTCAACAAGCCTAAAGGCCGAACCTCTAAAATCCTTCAAGCTCACAAATCTAAGAGTCGAGATCTATTATCATCAATCTACCTAGAAGGTGGAGAAATAAAATTTACAAGTTCAACAAGTCTAAAAGACTGAACTTCAAAATACTATATGTGCTCATAAATATAAGGATCGAGTTTCTTGGATCAATCTAAAAGATTGAGACAAAATATTAAATTTTGTGTGAACATTACAACGAATTCATTGTGTAAAAAAAAATCACACAACAAATTCGTTGGGAGGCAATTTGTTGGAATTTAATAAATTTCAACTCGATAAAATGCCTAAATTAATGTCAAGACAAAAGCAGGACATGATTTTGACAAATTTTGAGCAAAATAATTAAAGATCAAAGATTTAATTAGGGGGTCACTATAAGCATGCCACACTTGGTAATCCAAATTATTGTTTGAACCTTCCAAATGAGCTTCGGGTCCTAAATTTGGATATATTTGGGCTTGGATTTGATTGATTATGGTGTCATTGGGTTCGTCTTTCCGAGACGTTCAGTTCGACTATAAGTTTGTTGAAATCGGAGTTCGGATGATCCCAAATTTAATTCTGAAAGATTTCATCCTGAATATGCTTTGAAATTTATGCTGAATCAAGACTATTTTCGATGACGTATTAATTCTATTAATGCAAAAAAAAAAAGGGTTCTATAAAGAAATATTTTATGAAATATTAGAGCTTTATTGATGCAATAGTTTCAGATAAGAAGAGGAATTCATATCAATTTATTTAATACCTCTCGGCATATTTAATATTTATTGATATTAAATTGATTATTATAATTTCAAAAGCAGAATTTTAAAGAGGAGTTCTGACAGCTCGTTTTTACATTGCATATCAATTTAATATTAAAGGACTAGCAGAACATAGTATTGGGAAACAAATAAAAGTCATCAAACCAATATCTTTAGAGTGGCAGTAGGATTAAAGTATTGGAATAATGCGGTTAACACATTAATGGGAAATAAAAGGGCGGATAACTGAAACACATTCCCACGTCAAAGAAGAGAACGTGTTATCGGTTGCTCTCATGGTTGTGCGGATAAAAAAAAATGGAAGGTATGGGCAGAGGTTAACGAGGAAATTGGCAGCCGAG